>NC_084971.1:32379500-32439500 GCF_963691925.1 Scomber scombrus
CCTTTCGGTCTTCTTTTCCTTCCTTCTATCTATCCTTCCTTCCTTCCTTTCCTTCCTTCCTTCTTTTCTTTCCTTCCTTCCTTCCTTCATTCCTTCTTTTCTTTCTTTCCTTCCTTCCTTCCATCTGTCCTTTCTCTCTTCCTTCTTCCTTCCTTCCTTCCCTTCCTTCCTTCCTTCCTTCCTTCCTTCCCTTCCTTCCTTCCCTTTTTCCTTCCTTCTGTCCTTCCTATCTTCCTTCTGTCCTTCCTTCCTTCCTTCCTTCCTTTTGTCCTTCCTTCCTTCTTTTCTTTCCTTCCTTCCTTCTTTTCTTTCCTTCCTTCCTTCCTTCCTTCCCTCTTTCCTTCCTTCTGTCCTTCCTATCTTCCTTCTGTCCTTCCTTCATTTCTTTCTTTCCTTCCTTCCTTCCTTCCATCTGTCCTTCCTCCCTTTCTTCCTTCCTACCTCCCTTTCTTCCATCTTTCCTTCCTTCCTTCCTTTTGACCTTCCTCTCTTTTCTTCTCATATTTCCTTCCTTCCTTCTGTCTTTCTTTCCTTCCTTCCTTCATTTCTTTCTTTCCTTCCTTCCATCTGTCCTTCCTCCCTTTCTTCCTTCCTACCTCCCTTTCTTCCATCTTTCCTTCCTTCCTTCCTTTTGACCTTCCTCTCTTCTTCCTTCTTCCTTCCTTCTTTTCTTTCCTTCCTTCCTTCCTTCCTTCCATCTTTTTAATGATCCGGCCCACATCAGTTCAAATTAGGCTGTATGTGGCCCTTGAATGAAGATGAGTTTGACCCCTCTGCCATATTGGTTTCATTAATGGTTAGTTGCTTCTAAAAAGTTGAGATAGCTTAAAGTTAGTCAGCAAATTTCTTTACATAAATTAATAATGTATAAATAAGAAATATGCTTTTTCACGTTCTTGCAGGGAGTTTTATGATAAGCTTGAATGCTGAATAAATATGGAGCTAGAGCCAGGAGCCTGTTAGCTTAGCGTACCATGCAGACTGGAGCCTGGAGGTTGAGAGGAGGAGGTGGAGGAGGAGGAGGAGGAGGAGGAGGAGGAGGAGGAGGAGGAAGAGGAGGAGGAGTCACTGCACCTGGGGAAAGAAAAACTTCCTCATTTTTACATTTTCAGTTTGTGTACATTAACCTCAAGCTCATGCAGGGTTTCCCCTCACCTCAAATACATGCATATTATAGCAGGAATTAGCAGGATTCGAGGGCAAGTTTGCTTTTATTTTCACTTGAGAGAAAAATTAAACAAACTGATGACTCAACAAACATTATATAACATGCTAACTAGTAATATTTAAAGCTTTATTTAGGCTCTTCATGCTAGGATTTATGCTAAGCTAAGCTAACCGTGCCCTAGCTCAAGTAAAACTGACAAAATGCAAGACGCTGTTAATTATTGGGTTTAAAACATGAACTGTAGAGCATCGTATAATTATATGATTGCATTATATTGCATTCATTTTATATAGATTTTTAGCAAAAGCTTACAAAAAATACCTAACCAATATATGTTATGAAGGCTACAAAATGCTGCCTTTGTGTGTGTGTGTAAGAGTATTAAGAGGAAGAGAGAGCCAACAACAGAATCTGTGAATCAATACGTGTTTTTGTGTGTGTATATTTTCTTCCCGTTCAATAATGGCTCTTATGTTACTTTCATGAATGCATGGCAGTATCTTTGTCTCTCTCCTCCTTCTACTCAGACATACTTGTTATTTGTGTTCGGCCGTCATGATCTTCGCCCAAATTTAGCTTGTGAAAAGAATGCAATATAATGATGTGAATGTATGGTATGATGTATGCGAGGAGGAGGAGGAGGAAGAGGAAGAGGAGGGGGGATGGTGACCTGAGTATAAATTAGTAAGACTTCCCCAGCAGCAGAGTGGTCACTACCTCTGCTCCGAGTTTCTTATTGGCTAAAAAACTGATACAAGCACTTTCCTGGACTGACTTTTTACCTTATACACAATACAAGAGACACATTAATTTAATTAGAGAGAAAAAGGGAGGTAGGGAGCAGCATTGAAAGGTGTAACCTGTGCTCCATGAATTATTGTATCTTTTCATCTTATCTTGAATATATTCGCATGGAAGTCATCGCACTGATTCACGTTTTATTTCGATTTATTTCAAAAATTCTGTCGTGCAATTTGTGCAGCAATTTAACTATTTGTAGGGTCACACCAAGAAAGTGTGATTTAAAAGAATAATTTATTTGCTTTTCCTACCTCTTTGAGTTCATGACAACATAACCCTTTTCTACAGACCTCATTTGTTCAAAACTGTACAAGATGAAAAAATTAAATTCAACTTCATAAAATGTCTCCAGCAGGAATCTCTTATGTCAGCAGTGATTTGTGTTATTCTTAATCGACAACCTGTATCTATAGCAACCATAACACAACCTGTATCTATAGCAACCATAACACAATCTGTATATATAGCAACCATAACACAATCTGTATCTATAGCAACCATAACACAACCTGTATCTATAGCAACCATAGAACAACCTGTATCTATAACAACCATAGAACAACCTGTATCTATAGCAACCATAGAACAACCTGTATCTATAGCAACCATAGAACAACCTGTATCTATAGCAACCATAACACAACCTGTATCTATAACAACCATAGAACAACCTGTATCTATAGCAACCATAGAACAAACCTCGTATATATAACAACCATAGAACAACCTGTATCTATAACAAACCATAGAACAACCTGTATCTATAGCAACCATAGAACAACCTGTATCTATAACAACCATAGAACAACCTGTATCTATAGCAACCATAGAACAACCTGTATCTATAGCAACCATAACACAACCTGTATCTATAACAACCATAGAACAACCTGTATCTATAGCAACCATAGAACAACCTGTATCTATAACAACCATAGAACAACCTGTATCTATAGCAACCATAACCCAATCTGATGGTCTCTCTGTGCATTACATACCTCATACAAGTGGTAAAGATTGACCCAAAAAAAGTTAAATGGGTTCAATAGATTTAGTTTTTAACCAGATATCATGACACAAAGTGACCTACAAAGGATTAAAATTGACACAACATCTTATCTGCTGCTTTTTGTCTTTGGTTTCTTTCCTTAAATCTTTGACAAAGTCGTCTCAGCTCAAAGTCCACTTACAAGATTTTGGACTTTAAAACGTATTGCACAAACTTTTTAGTATTCTGAGCACAACTCACTAGGATTTCTCGCCCATATTGTGACTCGTTGTTCTCATGAGTTCTCTTTAGTGCGTCTCTATTTATGGGTCTTTAGGTGCATGAAGTGGTGTCTGGCTTGTTTTCCATTTCCCTCCTTTATTTTTGGGGTGGATTTGAACAAGGGAGCAATATGTGTAGTGAATGCGGGAGGGGAAGGAAGTTAGGAGGGGGGGGTGTAATTCCTGCAACTGTCGACCATCTCTTGTTTTTCAACTTGACCCTTGCCCGACCTTTTTTTTTTTCGAAGTCGGCCATCTGTCTCCTAAAAAACATCCTTGCTTCAACCTCCCGCCTCCCTACACCATCCCCCCATCTGTCTCCCTGTCTCTGCTTATGCTAATAAAGCCAAGTGAGCCTTTTTTTCTTCTGCCAAAGCTCTCACAGAAATCTTTCAGAATTCAAAATGTACATAAAAATAACAACGTTCCTACATGTAATACAGTAATTACAAAAAAGAAAAATCTAAATCAATCACCAGAGCTAAATCAATTAAAGCCTTGCAGGGATTACATGAGATTTTTTTTCACAGCCATATTGTCTGACTGGTCAATAATTATGTTAGCCACTCGAAGCTTGCAAATCATGACACAAATAAGACAAAATTTGCAGCTCGACTTAATTGTTTTTCTCTTCTCACTCAATATAATTTTCATCTTTTATTCATCTGTAAGGGGTTGAAAGCGCTCTTGTGTCTCACTGTTATTACCCTCTGCTTGTTTGTGAAATGCCAGAGGAGCTTCAGTGGGCGGGAACCATTGATTCATTGATCTGAAACCATGCAAACTGCCAGCAGAGAGAGAGAGAGAGAGAGAGAGAGAGAGAGAGAGAGAGAGAGGAGAGAGAGAGATGAGAGAGAGAGAGAGAGAGAGAGAGAGAGAGAGAGAGAGAGAGAGAGAGAGAGAGAGAGAGAGAAGAGGGGGTTAAAATAAGAGAGGGGAGAGCCCTTAAAAACATGTTCTCATATCTATGTTTGTTTCTTTGTCTTTTACCATTGATGCACACACACACACACACACACACACACACACACACACACACACACACACACACACACACACACACACACACACACACACACACACACTCACACACACACACACTCAAATATCCTGTGTAGTGCTGCAAAGACAATGGTTATTATTACAATCATTACAACTTACAACTACCACATGTGGTGTTAAAGGGGGAACTATGCCGATATTCAACCGGCATTGTCTCAACACAATGTGGGTAGTATATGCAAATGAACAATGTTTAACTTCCTGCTCACTGGCCCGGCTAAAGTCGTGACAGAAAAACACGTAATCCAGCGTACTTCAGAGATCTGCCTTACAATATAAACTACTTTTACTTATTTCCTGTAGTGGTGCCTTCAAGAACTGTCTCTAAAAATAAGGAAAAACAGACACTAAAATATCATATCACTAAATATCTGCATATTTGAAAGCATAGTTCAAGCTTCAATTCTACAAATCCAGTTCTATCATTTCAAGGCACATACAATTGAACAACCACCTTAACCAATCATGCTCCTAACAGGGTGTTAAAGAGTCTGTATCTCCTGGTGCACGTTGCCTGTTTAACCCTCCTGTTGTCTTCCTATCAACCAATGCAACTTTTGGCATATATCGTCACCCAATTCTGTGTTTGACCTCATTCAAATGAGATCATACCTCATTTTTTAGTTTAAAAAAAAAGCAGAAATTATGAATTATTTTAACTACATTTAAGATCAGAGGAAAATATGTAGATGGATTATCACAAACTGGTATATGTCACGAAATTTAGTCAGGATACAGTTTTGAAACTGAAATTTTTATATGATATTATTATATTATTCACACGTGTTGTATTCCTGGGTCAAAATTGACCCATTGTCTGGTTTGACTGTTTTTATAAAGCAGTAATGTAGTAATGGAAAGAATGCAGTATAGAAGCATCATTGTGACTTTCAGGCAATTAATTGAAATAAATCCATATTTTTTATATACATTTTTTTTTTTTTAAACGTTTCAAACTTGACCCAAAGACAACAGGATGTTTAAGGGTTAATCAGGTTTATCTGTAGACTTGGAGAATATTTTTTTTAACTTTCCGGCCAAAGGAAATGCTTCATATTTTTCTATTGGCTCACAGAACTGAGCAGGAGAACCGTGATGGACGAGTACAGCTGGACACGGCTAAGCAATCACAATGTAAAATGACAAGTGGAGCTCATCTTTGATATGGCGGTTGTTTGAGGGGGGGATATTTTTCCTGACAGAAGGGGCTTTTTACTTATTCATTTCTTTCTGTTTGTGTAGGAGCACAGTGTCGAGAACGGTGGAGGCAGCCAGGTGCTGTCGGAGTGTGAAGACTTCAAACAGGAGCAGTCTCGGATCAGCCGGCTGGAGAGACAGGCCCAAGACTTCCTCAATGCTGTGTTCCACAGAAAAGGTAAGACCCCCCCCCCCCCCCCCCCGCCTCCCAAGACACACACACACACACACACACACACACACGACACACTCCTCGTCCGTCGTTTCATTACTCATTACCACATTCCCTCTGGTCATGAAAATTTGGAATTATTTCCAGAGACGCATTTCAGACAGGTTGAGACAGAAAATGTGGTTTATTCCCAGAGGAAATCAGTGGATATAAGGGAATTTCATAGAATTGTACCTGTTGGGGAATATAATACCAGAGTGTACTATACTATATGCATTTCAGGATTTTATAGCCCAACTTGAAGTGAAACTAGACTATTAAGCATTTCTTACAGATTTGTGTCCTTTTTGCTTAAAAAGCTCTTTTGTAAGGAAAGTAATGGATAAATCATGTAACTCTCCACAATAAAACCCTTCCATTTGTTGCATTTCGTTGCAATACTCAATATAAATCTTTTAAGACTGCTAGAATTGCTGATTGCCTAAAATGATCCAAAAAAATGTAGTTCAATATCAAGATGCAAGATCAAAGAAATCAGCTGTCCGAAGTTGTACTTCATCCAGTCAAAGTAGAGAAAATGTTCTCATCTGAAGAGTAAATCTCTTTTTTATATTTCATTCATATCATAATGTGAGCCTATATTAACTGAGAATCTCATAGCACTTACTAGCACATTGTAACCCTGGTTTTGAAAGTCTGTCAGACAGTGAAGTGTACAGCTGTGTGTCGTCTGCATAGTGTGATCATTTGTGCAGTTTGCGAATGGATAAAAAAGGGGGCCAAGAATCGATCCCTGAGGGGACGCCACATTGAACTTTTTCATAGTTTTTACAACTGGGACAAAGACATTTCTGCCCTCCAGGTAGACCCTAAACCGGTTAAGATCTGGGCCAGAGAGGCCGACCCACTTTTCCGACCCAATGAGAGGCCATGTGGGAAACTTTGTAGAGGGGTTATTTTATTTGATAGTGTAAAGGCGGAAGATGAAACTACATACATTAACCTTCCTGTCGTCCTCCCGGGTCAAATTGACCCCGTCTGTTTTGACTGTTCCTTCTTTCCTTTCCTCCTTCTTTCTTTCCTTTCCTTCCTCCCTTCCTTCTTTCCTCTGTCCTTCTTTCCTTCCTTCCTCTTTTCCTTTCTCCCTCCCTCCCTCCTTTCTTCTTTCCTTATTTTCTCTGCCCTTCCTTCCTTCCTTTCCTGCCTCCCTTCCTTATTTCCTTTCCTTCTTCCCTCCTTTCCTCCCTTCCTTCCTCCCTCCTTTCCTTCCTTCTTCCTTCCTCCCTTCCTTCCTTGACTTGAGGACAACAGGAGGGTTAATATCAGACTGTTTCATAGTTATAATGCAGATCTGACCAGGACTGAGCCTTTTTTCATGTCCTAGTATGAATAAGGTGTCCAGTTCACTTTAGAGCACCTGTTTAATTTGTCACATGAGAACTGAAGCCTCTGCGTTTAGAGCCAAATATAAAACATCAGCTTGGTTGAACTTAAAACAACTTTGAGCAACTTTGAGGCTGAATTCTTTCCAGGCAATGCATGCAACATTTCCATAAACCATTACATTGTTTATTTTGGAGTGGAGGAGTTTTTGCATATTGCTTTTCACTGGGTAGCATCTTTTCATTGGCCTCCTCCGTCCTCGAGGGATTTGTTTTTGTGCTCCAGCTACACTGGCACTTAAACCAGAATATATTATCTCTATCTTTCTTTGTTGAACTGTCTGCGACTGTTGACTTTTCCTGAAAATGTTAAAGAGTCGGTTTCACGACCCTGAGTATATTCAATAAATATTAAATCTTTTATTACATCAATGTCAAAAATTTGAGCAATAACACTTGATACTGCAGTGCAAACGAACATAGCTGAATGCTTAGAGTATTGCATGAAAGCTGGCTTCTGCTTTTCTATTATCTGGCAGGTGTTAAGGTCGGAGTCAGTGTAGTGTAGGAGTCATAGTTCAGACTTTTGTGCCGCACACAAAGAATTATTGCTTGTAAGGAGCATGTTTTGCACAGCTCACTCTTTCTTCCATGCAGAGTATAGCTAGATTTCCATACACCCTTTTTCTGCTATTTTAATTTGCACATACAATATGAGTGGAAATAAAAAATAATAAAGGTGAAATATCACATACAAAGTCTTTACCCTTGGATAAGATGGAAAAAGCAAAATGAGACAAAGTGAAATGGAAACAGATTATTGCGAATATATAAAGACATTCAGGAAAACGTGAATTTGACTTAAATATTATTTGTGTAGCAGGATTCAATACATGTATGTATAACTGACACAAGGCCGTTATAAAAAAAACACTTCCATAAGCAAGAAGCTGTGATGTTAGCTGTCCTCTCCGTTGCCACTGTCCATTTCACTCTCCATCACCAGGAGTTGTTTCAGTTTTCATCACCTTAGGTTTGATTGTTGCTCTATTAATTACATCATTGCATTGCATTTTGACATGTCCCAGTAAATATTACATGGACAGTAATACAGCAATATGACCCAATATTAGACACAGTGTCAAAAATATAATAAATAGATTGATTCATGTCTTCTTCAGAGAGCTAACTTTCAGCCAAATCGGAAAATTCCCTTTTTTTTGTGTAGCTTGGCCAGCACTAATATCTCTGCACATATATTTTACTGTGTGTTGCGTTAAGCGGCAGATAAAAGGCTGCTGCTTGGAGAGAAAATTAATTAAGCTGAATGGACAAGAAATGTCCAATAAATGCAGCATGTTAAAAAAAAAAATCATTTAAATAATCGTGATTTCAATTTTGACCCAAATAATCGTGATTATGATTTTTTCCATAATCGAGCAGCCCTACCTCAAGTTTGATTGTTGCTCTATTGATTATATCATTGCATTGCATTTTGACATGTCCCAGTAAATATTACATGGACAATAATACAGCAATATGACATGTTGGTTTAATGTCAACCCAAAAGTAGACACAGTGTCAAAAATATAATAGAAATACTGAAGCTGTCTCCTTAATGCATTGGTTCATGTCTTCTTCAGAGAGCTACCTTTCAGCCGAATCGGAAAATCCCCTTTTTTTTGTGTGTAAAATTATGCATCCCTGAATGTATTTACATGCATATTATTATCATGGTTTTGAGTCTTTTCCCAAGTTTGATGTTCAGCATATGATATTTGCATTGAAAATGAAAAAACCTGGTTATTCATGTCTCTGTTTACATGATCAACATATCGAGGGTTTTCTCGATTGTGTGAAAGACAGGTGCTGTAAGCCTGCAGGTGCGTCTTCATCTCTGAACATTTCACTCACTTTATTTCTGTACAGCTTCACATACCGAAACAATTGAGAGTTAACACGATTTGTTTTTCCTGGCTGTTTGAACTGCATTTATTATTCTGCTAGATTTCACTTCTCCTTTTGATCACCGGTAATGAAACAGAAGAACACATTTCCGTATCTGCATAACTAAAGTCAGAGTCTTTCTCTCTTTGAGTTTGTTGATAATAACAATATAAATCGCCATCATATTGTGTTCATTAATAACACCCATCCGAAAATGACAAAGAATGATCGGAAACCTGAATAAACCAGTATCAAGGTTTCCATCAGATCACTCCAAGTGTGTCAGAACCAGGATTATCCAAGTTTTCCAAAACCAAGATATGGTGTTGACATTTGAAACACCTAAACAGGATACTCCTAAAACCTAATGCAAGTGTATGTGCGTTCAGTGTTTACAAAATAAGCTCTGTATAGTCTTTTAGTTCTTTTTCCACAACAGGAAGCTAATGAACCGTAACCTGAACCTGGACTTGTAAGATCACTATAAGGTCTAGGTTAAAGGTTCAGCTTTGTGTTTCAGATTTATAATCATTGGAAAGGAGACACACTCACTGCTTGGTAGGCAAGTGTAGATCAGTTTAACAATATTACATGTTGTGACTTTTATATTAATAGAATAACCCCAGCTGCAGCAAAAGGTCGACAGTACCTGGAGCCCAGATTTAGTACCACCTCCTTAACTGTGCCAAGGTTTAGGTTCATAAACTAACCAATGAAAAGGAGACATTGTATGGCGTCACTAAGACAAAACATTGTCATTTTGGCTGCGTTCACACTGCAAGCCAATCTAGATCGGAACCAGATGGCTCTTATGAAGTCTGAACGGTCATAAATCACATGAAATCTGATTTTTGCAAACCAGATGGAAACCACCTTTTGGAGGTAGTTTCAAATCGCATTTGGACAGATGTGTCTGAGTCTGAACAGCTCCAAACACTCAAATCGGATTTGACTGTCCGTGACGTCTCTCTACGTCTCTACGCTACGCCACTCTATGCGACACCAGACCTGCGCTTATTCCAGTTGTTGTTGCTAGCTGATATCAATGGAAGCAATGCAGGACGTCGAAAACATCAGTCCTTGGACAGAGGACGAAACCAAATTCTTAATCTTTGGGGAGATGGCTCCGTTCAAGCAAAGCTCGAGGGTTTGTTGTTGCTGTCGAAATTATATGACATCACACAATATACGCTAGATGACGCCTCCGCTCCGACGACGTTGCCACAGCAACCTGTCCGATTGGTCATTAATGTGGCCCAGTCTGAACAGAGCCAAATCCGATTTGAACACTTGCTAAAAACAGTGTGGACAGTCAGGCCTAAAAATCGGATTTGAGAAGGAATCAGATTTGCCTGCAGTCTGAACGCAGCCTTACTAGCTGCTTGGGGCGGCTGTGGCTCAGGAAGTAGAGCGGTCTTCCACCAATTGGAAAATTGGCAGTTCGATTCCCGGCTCCTCCAGTCCTCGGGGGCCAAATTGCTCCCGTTGCTGCGCCAACGGTGTGTAAATGTGAATGAACGGTTAGTTTTATCCTGTTGGCACCCTGCCTTGTGTCTTCTGCCATCAGTGTATGAATGTGTGTGAATGGGTGAATGAGACATGTAGTGTAAAAGCTCTTTGAGTGCTCGTAACGACTAGTGAAGCGCTCTATAAGTACAGTCCATTTACCATTTGGTAGGCAAGTTCAGTTTAACAATATTACATGTTGTGAGGGGGAGTAAAGTGGAAACCAAAGCAGAATCTGTGACAGTAAGCTGCACTTTTAAGTTAAAGGTCAAGTTCCCACAGAGTAAAAAGATCAATTTGAAAACCAGTTTGCTTTAACTGTTTAAATTACGTGAAAACTCAAATAGGTTCTCCAGTATTATCAGCCCTTCATTGATGAATGCTGTCATGCAGAAAGATGCCGTAGTTAATGTGATATATAGATGTGATGGTTGTTTTGATCAAAGATAGACTAATGTTGTATTACCCATGAAATACATCCTTATTTTAAACCGTTATTTGGACTTTAAACCTATTAGATAAGAGAAATTGGGGCTCTGCATTTCCTATTCACCCTTGATGGATGACTGCATTTGTTCTCTGTCACTCTAGTCCTTGTATTTACATGAACTCACAGTTTTTTGTTGCAGGTATCAGCATCTTTTCAATGTCTGCCAAAATTTGCTGAGTTTTAATAACCCTCCAAAAAATCAGTGTGTATCATGTTCTGCCCCCCCCCCCGGGCTGGCAGGTATTTTGTGACAGACGAGAGCCGAGCCTGGAATACAGTCGCTGTTGAGTTGCATGTTTTTTTTCCTGGAGGGAGGGAGCGAGGGAGGAAGCAGATGTCTGTCCAATCAATGCTCGTCCCTAAGCAATCTGGCTTCACTCACACAGGCAGGGCTGCCTGTAGAGCGGCTATATATAGACAGATAAACAGTCACACAGGCATGGGCATGATGGGACACACAAACAAACACTCACCCAGACGTTCATACATTAACAAACAGGTCAGCACACAGTCAGACACACATACTCTCGAAAACAAGTGCACATTCACCTACAGGCAGGAATAAGGCCGAAGAACACGTTGTTATGTTGCAACACTGCTCCGTTATATTTGCCAGTAGCTAATACTTTACTGCACTGTGCTTGTGGTTTGTTTTTATGATGACACAGTATGTTTTGGCCTGTAGCCAGGTTACTAATACAAGCTTGTATCGTCTGTTTGATCTGCAGTTTTACTGGCATTTAGCTTTAGTCCATGAGGATAAAAAACATAGAAAACAGTTGGTCAGTTTGAATCGATGAACTGGAAAGTGAAATCTGTTTTATGTCACAGTCACAGCGATGAAAAACGAACCTATTGTCTGACTTTAGGGGTTTGGATTTTGCATCGCTTTAGACAAACATTGCATAGCCTTTGAAACTTCTTCCTAATTGTTTGTCTCCTGTTATTATATATATACTATTTTTTTTCCTTGCTTTTAATATTCCACAATACAATATCAGTTGTCAAACATCGCCAGTCCGTCATGTTACCTCCTCTTTTATCAATTATTCATATATTCAACCCCTTACACACTGTTCATATACTGACTCATAATTAGTCTCTGCACCAATTCACATTCATTAATTCCCCCATGAGTCATTAATAAATGTTTGATTAATCTTGTGGGAGGGAAAAAGACATTCACAATCACTATTTTATAGTCCAGGTGAACGTTTTAAAGATAAATACATGTCTGAATGCTGGTTTTTGTCATAAATACAGGCCAAACTTGTACATTTGCATATAGACAAATGTATATCAGCTGCACAAAAATTTAAAAAAAAAGATGCATTTTATGTCAATTTTTGTATATTGTGGGTCACATTAGGAAAAGTCCAGCTAAAAGAAATATGTATAGGGTGTTTTTACAGCTCTCAAATACACAAAATACCACATGCACCATGTAGTACGGTATGTAAGCAAATACCAGTAGCATAATGCGATGGCGCCTTAGCCTCAGACACATTCACAAATCCATTGTGACGTTACATTGATTGGCAAGCCCTGTATAGGACACGGATGTATAACATGTACTATATGTCCGAACACACTGGAGCATGCAAGCATACAAGCGTCATGCAATCATGAACAAACTCAGGAAGTCTCCTCTCTCAGGGTGGACGGCAGAATTCCTCAACCACTCAAGGAAATGTTTCTCCCCCAAAAAAAAAAAAAACACACAAAAAAAAAAGCGAGCCTGCCAAATCACCCTGGCTTTGTTCTAGCGAGGCGAGACCACTCCTGTTACCTTAGCGCCGGCCGGCCTGTAGTGTTACGCAACAGCCGTTTCCCTGCAAACACAGCACGCACACACACACACACACGGTTGCTGCATGCTGGAGTTTCCCTCAGGAGATTTTCCAAGGTGGAAGTACAAAACCAGCACCTGTTAAAATGGACTTGTTTAATTAGGGCACAAGCTGTAGAGTTTTGCAATAGGAGGGGGGGAAGAAAAGCTGCAAAATGTGAGTCTGCTATCTAAACTACTTCAACTTATCGTCAGGACAGAACAGGTCCTCCCAAACTACAGTTTAAGCTCTTTTATTGCCATGTCAACAAGATCTTTTCAGTGGCAGGGATTACACAGTGTCCTGTTAAGGTGGAGCCACTTGAACAGAAATCACATAACATTAACAAAGGATTAAACAAATCTACATACATACAGGTCTGCAGCTCTACAGCAGCTTGTAATAGTCAGAAAGTCACAAAAACATGATACAGATATTAATGTAACTATTTAAATATTGGTTTTATTGCATTGAGTTCAAGGTGTTTTGGCGTTTTCAGCTGAAATGTGAAGTTTTGGGAGAGAAGATTTGCTTTTTATGATGAAATAGCAAATCTGAAAGGCAGAAATCTTCATTATTGTACTTAAAAAGTGGCACAGACAAATGAATTCCACTTGATTTTGTTGATCAGTAAAGTAGAGTTAGGTTTAAACACTACATCACTGCTGCAAGTTTGACAAAAGACTTGTTTCATCTTCCAAAAAGTACAATGCTCTGTTACTACAATACAGCTGTGACATGAGATTTAATTGTTTTGAAACATGCTTTGTGTCATGTTTTTTCTCATATTGATAAAAAGGAATTCATAGTTTGATGTGGAAGGAAAAATGTGGGCTTATTAATGTCTCATTTAAAAACACTTTATATAACAACACTGTACCAGACAGGCTTTGACACCATTTCGAGTTGTTTTTCGAGTTGTTTTTTATTCATATCTGACATTTCCATTGTTCATCTGCATAGCGGTTTGTGATCATCTCTGTAAAAGACTTTATTTTCACACTATTTAATATGATGATCAGATCAGAGATGCAAAATCTGAGCAATTCTGCAACGCATTCAATAGCAGCTTCAAGTACAATACCCATTGTTTCAAACTTTGCTGTGAGTCTCAATAAAAAGTGTTACTAAAATATCAAACTGCCAGAAAAGTCTGGTGTAAATCTGCCTCTGCAGGCTCGAGCTCTCATCAAGAAGTCAGCTTTAGTCATCCAGACTTGGAAGAGCCTCGGGCTGCTGCTGGCTCGAGAGAAATCAAAAGTTCAGATGGAGAAGTACGATAGATCAGTGGTTTTACAGTATTTTTCACACATTTACTTTGTTGCCCTTATTGCTGCTTATCTGGAGTACACAAGCGATGAGACGGCTATGGGTATGATAAGACGTGAAACCTCCAGAAGTGGTACGAATTGGTTTAGAAAACAAGTTATTTAACAAAAAAAGTAAAGAAAACTGAAGAAATAGAGAGTTAAAGACAGAGGAGGACGGAGGCAGTGCTGTAAAATAGTGATATTGTGGTGCTTTGTTCAATAGACAGGATTAGATGCTGTATATATACAGTACAGTACAGAATATATGTGATTTTTTTTGGATTATTTCATCATAGCTTCAGGATTAGATTTTTGGGCTAATGTATTGTTTGGAGGATTTAAGGGTTCCTACTCGGTACTCACGATGTACGCAAGTATCCCAATAATACAGCTGCTGGCTTTAAAGAGATAAGTACATTGACTTATCTGGGACGATGCCAGATTAATGCATTAATAATAACACACGAGTGTTTGTCATTGTTTTGTTCAATGAGATCAATGTCCGATGTTTGATGTGGGTTTGTTTTGTCGCAGCAGGGGACAAGGAATAGTTTGGGTTTGTGACATTTGTGCTCAAATATTCAAGTCCTGGTGCTCAGTGCACATTTCTATCCTTATATTCTGTATTTCACAGTAGTAGTTTAGAAATGGGACAGGAGCAAAATCCTGATTAATGATTATATCAGAAATCTGACGTGATACAATGTGATACAATATGAGTCAATACAATAAAATCTCTTCTAATACAATATGATTTCATACCAATTTAATCTGTAATAAAATAAATCAATCATAGTATTGATTCTTTACTCATTTTTAGAGGAGCTGTATAATATTATGTGTTGTTATGAAGCCTGTGCTGCCTGTCACCATGTGTGTTTGTCTGTGTCGACACATTTTGGTGAACACAGTGATTCAAGAATAATGCACGGGTGGATTTTTATACATATATTGCTCTAAAAATACAAGATATTTCTAGAAGTAAGGAAGCCTCTTTGGACATTTAAAGGAAACAGTGTAGAAACAGCAGCCGATGAATGGCAGGCAATAATCTGCAGCACACACACTGATATCATGGTGCTTTCATGGGGGGTCAATAGGCAGGATTAAGTGTGCTTCTGGGTGATTTTTGGATTATTTCAGCAAAGCATCAGGATTACATTGCCAGCATGAAATGGGATAAATAAACTGTTGAACGTAGCTTTGGCTGAGCAGATTCCTGGAGGACGGGGACGCTGACTGGACGCTGACATGTTTGCTCCTCTGTTTTGTTTCTCCTCAGACCTCCCAAGTTTCTCAGACCCTCACATTCCTCTAGTGGCTCGTGAGATCATGCAGCGAATGATCCGCCAGTTCGCTGCGGAATATACCTCAAAAACTACTCAGGACGACCCGCCCCTGCCCAACGGCACCATGAAGGACCAAAGCCTGCCGAGAGCGGCGTCTCTGGCCCCGGCCCCTTGCTCCCCACCCGGGCCCCCGCCAAGCTCCCCTCCATCATCTGCCTCCTCCTCCCCATCCCCGAGCTCGGGACCGGGCCTCAGCCCCACCTCTGCTGCCTCGGCCGCTGCTGCTGCCTCAGCACACGCCTGCACCCAAAGCAGCAACGGTACGGGATCCAGTAACGGTGGAGGAGGAACGACCGCTGCCTCTACACAGAATCCCGTCCTCAGCAAGCTTCTCATGGCCGACCAGGATGGACCGCTGGACCTCACCGTTAAAAAGGAACAGGCTGACCCAGAGCCGACCCAGCAGGGTAAGAGCTACAACACACACTGACACTCTTTCTCTTTTTGCATGATGTGTCAAACATTGTAAAAATCAATTAATACCACATGCACAAAAGGTTTCTTGTGCACCTGCTCTAGTATCCTGCTCTGTTGTGACTCCAGGTGGATAGCTTCATTTTGCTACTTTGCAATGAATTTAAAGGTACAACCAACAAGAGACACAGATTAAAAGAGTGTGTGGACTCTGCTTTGTTCAGTCTGTGTCTTCCTGTTAAGGTAGATATCTGTCTGTTAAGGTAGATATCTGTCTGTTAAGGTCAGGCGGGGAGGTCCGTACCTCTGAAATGAGGCCAACGCGGAAGTAACTTAAAACTGCATTCTATCAAAAGGCCACCGGGGGGCGACCGTTTTGGTGTCAAAAGGACTTCCGTCTCTATACAAGTCAATGGAGAATTCACCAATTTCTCACTTGATTTCTAACCTCAGTAAACGTTTTCAAAATGTGTTTATGGTCTCAATCGCTAGTTTAACGCCTTCTTCAATGCAGTATGATGTTCATTTGGGACATTTTGGCCTCCCTGATTTTATATTTGACGATAAAGCAGGGTATGCATTAGGGCGTGGCTACGTCGTGATTGACAGGTTGATTGGTTCACAGGTTTAGGAGGGCGCCTCATGCTCCTCCTGATGCCCATATAAGTAGAATCCGTGTTTTTATTTTTCCCGGCATGCACCTGCCGGTGCATGTTCAAGATGGCGCTGCTGAGATCCGATACTATTGGCCTCCGAGCAGCAGTCCACAAACCAATGGGTGACGTCACGGATGTTACGTCCATTTCTTATATACAGTCTATGGTTAAGGTAGATATCTGTCTGTTAAGGTAGATACATGTCTAATATCAAACAGCAGAAGCAGATGAATTATCATGAAAACATTCCTGCTCTGTCTGCACTGAAACTGATTATTTTAGTGGACGTCTGGGCTCGACTTAGTGGAGACATCTGGCATTGACAGTCCGTCGCTGTATGTTATTACCAGCATGATTTAAAAAATGAATAATGATAACAGCCTTGGAGGTAGTGCAGGTTGGTTTGTTAAATTATTATATTCATGTTTTGAACATGAGGTCATGAACAAATATAATGTTTTAATCATGTTTAGTCTTCCTGCATTTTGCAGAGAAAAAAAATCAATTAAAATTATGAAATGCTTGAAAAACATTTTTTTAATTATTTGGCCATATAGCCCACACAGTGCTATTAACACACATGTACACATTAATCAAGAGAATACAGGAACATTTCATCAATTTCAGCTCATGTAATTAAAGTAGCTGTATGTTTGGTAGCATATGTTTGCTTAATATCATTATTTCTCTATTCTTGATTCATGTTTTTAACATTTTTTTTTTCTATTGACACAGTAAAACAGCAGATGATTAAACACAGTGCTGATTGTCATGTTGACAAAATGTTTCATTACCTTGACGTTGTTATCACAGAGACAAAACACACACACATGCAGATTCATATATAAAAAAAACACTGATAACGCTCATGAACAGATCGCTGAAAAGCCGTCGTCTTTTTTTGTCCTGAGCCTGCAGCAGGATACTGAACTCTGAAACTCTGAAACGCAGCTCAGAGCCTCAATCTCCGTTTAATCAAACCAAACCAGCGGGAGGTCTTCGTTTCGATCACCGAACAGGCTGCAGGGGTTAAAGCGACAGATCACTGTTTCACCCTTGGACAGCAGTGTGACTGTTCACCCACTTTAATACCAGCTTTTTGGAATCTGCTTACTGTAAGCCTCCTTAATTTTTTTACAAAAAAAGATTTAGGCATTTACAGTACATCCACCTCATGCCTGCACGTTATCTCTTTCTCACACACGCACGAGGAGGCGAAACACCTTTTAGACAAATTCTGACAGATTATCCTTAAAGCTGGATCATTTATACACAAGCATGCGCTCATTTAAATTTGACACAGTAAGTGTAATACCTGGAAATAATTACATTCTTAATGCTCCACTATTGAATGTAACAAGAATACATTAACTGCATGTAATGTGAGAGGGTGCACCGCCACGCTTTTTGGCCTTTTTTAGCTCATAGGTTTGGTTTGTCATATCAATCCTATTCCCAGCAGAGGGTAGTTGTTCTGAGTAAATAACATAGACTGTATATAAAATGGACGTAAAATCCGTGACGTCACCCATTGGTTTGTGGACTGCTGCTCGGAAGCCAATAGTTTCGGATCTGGGCAGCGCCATCTTGAAAATTTCCGGTGCATGCCGGGTAAAAAAACAAACACGGATTCTACTTATATGGGCGTCTGGCGGGGCATGAGGCGCCCTCCTGAACCAATCAACAAAAATGTCCCAAATGAACATCATACTGCATTGAAGAAGGCTTTAAACTAGCGATTGAGACCATAAACACATTTTGAAAATGTTTACTGAGGTTAGAAATCAAGTGAGAAGTTGGTGAATTCTCCATTGACTTGTATAGAGACGGAAGTCCTTTTGACACCAAAACGGTCGCCCCCTGGTGGCCTTTTGATAGAATGCAGTTTTAAGTTACTTCCGCGTTGGCCTCATTTCAGAGGACCAGAACTCCCCGCTTGGTACATAAGCTCTGATTAACCAACACTACCTGCTCAGCACTGAACAGTAGGCAGATAAAGTTAGAAGCTAGCTGCTGAAGAAAGTGGAACATTTAGCATCTTTAGACCATATTAAACCTGCATTCATCAGGTTGGACACAAACAGGACTCCAAATTAATGATAATGTCGCTTATGTGTCGTCCAAATGTGTGATTTGGCATCTAAAGAAGAGGATAATATAGGGAAGCGTGTCCATGTTTCCATAGTTTAATAATAAAATAAAGAATTTAAATTGTCTTTCAAGCATTTTCATAGATGAAACATGGTATGTGCATTAGGGAATAATATATGGGAACATAAGGAATGATCAGAGTTTGTACTGTAACATATTATATCTATGAGAAATAAAGGAATGCCAAAGCTCTCTAACTCTTTAATACTGTAATATAAAGGCATTTTATTATTACTGCCATGGTGTTATGTGAAAATAATCAGGCTAATGTAGATGTGGATGCTAAATAACATGTTCATTAGCAGAGAGAAGGACCTCATTAGTGTGACTTGTTATGGGTTTTATGATTCAGGTTCATTTTGGAGCCGCTGACTGTGAACACACCCGGTGCCATAGTTATAAACTCTTCTCTGTGTGTGTGTGTGTGTGTGTGCTTTATATTAACCCTCCTGTTGTAGGAAGGTCAAGGAAGGAAGGGAGGAAGGGATGAGGAAGGGAGGGAGGAAGGAAGGGAGGAAGGAAAGGAGGAAAGAAGAAAGGAAGGACAGGAGGAAGGGATGAGGAAGGGAGGAAGGAAGGAAGGAAGGAAGGAAAGGAGTAAGGAAGGAAGGAAGGAAGGAGGGAGGAAGAAGGAAGGAAAGAAAGGAGGAAGGAAGGGAAGAATAAGGAAGTAAAGGAAGGAAGGGAGGAAGAAGGAAGGGAGGGAGGGAGGGAGGAAGGAAGGAAGGAAGGAAGGAAGGAATGAGGGAGGAAGGGAGGAAGTAAGGAAAGGAGTAAGGAGCGAGGAAAAGAGGAAGGAAGTAAGGAGAGAAGGAAGGAAGGAATGAGGGAGGAAGGGAGGAAAGGAGTAAGGAGGGAGGAAAGGAGGAAGGAGGGAGGGAGGAAAGAAAGAAGGAAGCAAGGAAGGATGGAAGGAAGTGAGGAAAGAAGTATGGAAGGAGGAGGGAGCAAAGAAAGAGGGAAGGAGGGGAAAAACGAAGGACAAATTAAAGAAAGAAGGAGGGAGGAAGGAAAGAAGGAACAGTCAAAAGAGACGGGGTCAATTTGACCTGGGAGGCTGACAGGAGGGTTAAACACACAGTCTGTTTACAGTGACTCTGTTTTTCTTTTTTTTTTTTATATCACCTCATGTTTTCTATTCTGTCCGATTAAATGACAAAAAG
Organism: Scomber scombrus; assembly: GCF_963691925.1. Taxonomy (NCBI): domain Eukaryota; kingdom Metazoa; phylum Chordata; class Actinopteri; order Scombriformes; family Scombridae; genus Scomber; species Scomber scombrus. The sequence continues at coordinate 32,399,367 of NC_084971.1, forward strand.
CCCCTCTGAAGATTAGCGACACAGTAACGCGTCCAGCGCCTATATAAGGGATGTGAGGGTTAGAAGGGGTCGAAAGGTCAGCTGCACTTTAGGGATTACACCAGCAAAACACGCAGAGAGACAGAGAGAGGGAGGAAGGGAGGGTGTTTATGGATATATCTGTGTACATTTGCATTCATGTGGGAACTGTAGGGATTTAAATTTTTAAAGTTTTTGCAATTTAACCCTCCTGTTGTCCTCGAGTCAAGGAAGGAAGGAAGGAAAGGAGGGAGGAAGGAAGGAAGAGGAAGAAGAAAGGAAAGGAGGGAGGAAGGAAGGAAGGGGAGGAAGAAGGAAGGAAAGGAGGGAGGAAGGAAGGAATGGGAGGAAGGAAGGGGAGGAAGAAGGAAGGAAAGGAGGGAGGAAGGAAGGATTGGGAGGAAGAAGGAAGGAAAGGAGGGAGGAAGGAAGGTATGGAAAGATGGAAGGAAAGGAGAGAGGAAGGAAGGAAGGGAAGAAGAAGGAAGGAAAGGAGGGAGGGAGAGAGGAAGGAAGGAAAGGAGAGAGGGAGGGAGGAAGGAAGGAAGGAAAGGAGGGAGGGAGGAAGGAGGGAAGAAAGGAAGGAAGGAAGGGAGGAAGAAGGAAGGAAAGGAGGGAAGAAGGAAAAGAAGGAAGGGCGGAAGGAAAGGAAGGAAGGACGGAGGAAAGAAGGACAGAGGAAAGAAGGAAGGTGGGGGGAGGAAGGACAGACGGAAGGAAGGAAGGGAGGAAAGAAGGAACAGTCAATTTTACCCGGGAGGACGACACAAAGGTTAAAAACTTAATTTTGTAATTTTTTTGGTAAACAGAAGCATCGTCTGTTTATCATCTTTCTTGTGTCCTAAAAAGCTGAAAATAACTTCTTAATAAAACTAAAATGCCCTTTTTAAAAAAAAAATATCAACACAAGCTTCATTTAATACCTGGATTTTGCATTAGCTCAAGCATAATGATATACTGTCTCTCCTCTCTGTGTGAGTGGCGACCTGACTTTAATGAAACATATTCACAGATTTCACACGCAGCATGGAGCCGGATTCCTCAGACTTTAATACCAAGGTGTTGCAGAGTGCACCTGTTCTGAATCCTGCAGAATATCTCGTCTTTTTTTTGGGTCATCTAACCAAATAGAAATGTGCAGAAACAGAAGACGTTTTCATATGCTTACAGCGGTTACAGGAACTATTCATTTATATATTAGATGCTGATTGATTTTATTAATAAAATGCATTAATAGATTGACAGCAGTGGTTTCTGGCTGGAGGTACATTTTTTTGTAAGAGTGTTATGCATTTAAAACACAGCGTCCATTTGCAAGTCTGAGTGAGAAGAGAGTTCGCAGCCTCATATATAACCCACACAAACATGCATTATTCTCTGTTATATGCGTCTGTTTTGATTTTTCCAGCTTATTCCTTTTCCCTCTCCGCTAATGAGGAGATGTTGTTGTTTTAAAATATATTTTAAAAAAGCAGCGGCGACTCCGAGGAAAATCGATTAACATACAGTATACAATGTTGTACAATGTTGACAAAAACTGAGCGATTTCTCCGATTCACGCGGGCATGTGCAATAGGTTGCCACGGTAACGCCGTTCCTGCACAGGTTAATCAAATCGTGATTTGCAATCCAAAACATTAGCATTGTTGTATAGTGAGGCATTAAACACACAACTGGTGGAGCGATAGGAGACCAGATGGACTGAGGAGAAGAAAATTGTTGTTTAATGAATATGTTTGTTTGTTAGATGAATATGCTGAAAAGGAAAAATAAATAATATCGGAAAATATTGACATAAGACATAATGGACAGATATTATCCGTTGGTCTCCAAACATCGACTTTTGATGCTGTTCATCATTGAAAGCATCTTAAGTGTTTTGTTTATGCAGCTGAAAATTGACTGTAATCATTCAAACGTCAAAATGCTGACAGAAAAGTGACTTTTTCTAAAGATGCTATATGATGCCGTTCTACCGAAATGGTGCAAAATCAGGGTTGGAAAAATCTTGGGGGAAAAATATTTGTATGTATGCAATATATATAATATCTAAGGTATACATTGCTAGTTATTGTACAGTTAATTATCATATTGTATTTTCAGAAAGTTTTGGAATATTTTTTCTCACTACTGAAACACAATATATAGTATATAATAAAAAGGGTTATATTGACTTGTTACATTTTTTTGTTTATATTTTTCTTATAAATGTCATTTTTTGCAATTTTAATTTTAAAGTTTTCAGATTTAAAACAACATCAATTTAAATTTTTAAGAATATTTTGAGTGTAACTTTTTGAAAATTTGAATCCGATTTTTCTTTGTAAAGACTATAAACTTGATCATACTGATTTCAAACTTCAGGATCCATTAGTTTTAAGACAAATTAAACCAAACACTACCATAAAATCTCAATTAATAACTCGATATCCTTTATTTTTGACAAAACATCCCATTTTCAGTAGTGACATCACTGCTGAAAATGTTATTTTATTAGAAATGATGAATAGTAACTAATCAATGTTGCAGATATACAGCCTGCATGTAAAGCAGACAAACTTACTGCTATCTCAAATATTATTTTGGGTTGCGATTCACAATCATTACCTTTCTCCAGCGTTATTGGTCGTTTTGCGTTGGACAACAGCAGCTTGATCAGAATTAGCTCGTGCAGAGTTTTTTCGGAATTGTTGCACCCAAAGGAATATAAAGTTGGCTATCATAGAGAGAGGGGGGGGGGTGTGATAGAAATAAATACGGGGATAGCTCTGTGTATTTTCAGACAGTCTCTCCTGGAAGATATTCATAATGTTTTGCTTTCATTTGTAGTTAGAGTGAGTTCAGGGTGAGAATGGCTGATCATAGGTTACGGAAACTTTAAGATATGATCAAGACACATTCCTCCTTTATCCAGCATCTGAAAGGCTATTCGACCATCTAACTAACAGCTCTGATGGACTACGCTGAAAGTTTGAGGCCAGATAACCAAATGAGGCGATCTTAAGATTTAATCTTTAAAAAAAAAAAGGGTGCTCACCTTCTTCTCACAAGAAGGAAGGAAAGGAGGGAGGGAGGAATAAGGAAGGAAAGGGAGGAAGGGAGGAAGAAGGAAGGAAAGGAGGGAGGAAGGAAGGAAGGAAGGGAGGAAGAAGGAAGGAAGGAAAGGAGGAAGGAAGGAAGGGAGGAAGAAGGAAGGAAAGGGAGGAAGAAGGAAGGAAAGGAGGAAGGAAGGAAGGAAGGAAAGGAGGAAGGGAGGAAGGAAGGAAGGAAAGGAGTAAGGAGGGAGGGAGGGGGAAGGAAAGGAGGAAAGAAGGAAGGAAGGATGGAAGGAGGAGGGAGCAAAGAAAGAGGGAAGGAGGAGAAGAACGAAGAAAAAATAAAGAATGAGAGAGGAAGGAAGGAAAGAAGGAACAGTCAAAAGAGACGGGGTCAATTTGACCCGGGAGGACACTATTCATAGTGTTTTGCTTTCATTTGTAGTTAGAGTGAGTTCAAACCGTTTCTCACCTCCACACAGCTGATCAATCATAGGTTTCGGAAACTTTAAGATATGATAAAGACACATCCCCCTTTATCCAGCATCTGAAAGGCTATTCAACCATCTAACTAACAGCTCTGATGGACTACTCTGAAAGTTTGAGGCCAGATAACCAAATGAGGCGATCTTAAGATTTAATCTTTAAAAAAAGAAAAAAGGGTGCTCACCTTCTTTTCTCACATGCTGTGAAAACCCAACTGGTCAAGGCAGATGGCCGCCCACCTAACGCCTGCTTCTGTCTGTCTGAGGCTTCTTCCCGTTAGAGGGGAGCGTTTCCTCGCTGCTGTCGCTACGAGCTGCTCACACAGTCTAGACCTGCTGTGTGTGGAAAACGCCCCGAGATAATATCTGTTGTGATTCGGTGCTATATAAATAAAATGGAATTGAACAGTATAGAGTGCCGTATACTATACTATACTATACTATACTATACTATACTATACTATACTATACACAGTGCTGAACAGGCGTATAGTATGATGATGAAACTTCAGTACAATATAGATGGGTCAGTGACAAATAAGGGTTGGCAAGATGAGCAATTCAAAAATATGTTAAAAATAGTTTTAAAGCAGCATCAGGTTTTTTAAAATGTATATTTTTTAAATTTGTGTTGGTTTTATATCATTTGAAATGACATTTACACCATTTTTAACCAAAAGTAAGACTGAATGCTCCTTAAAATGTCAAATGGTGTAACCACAAAATAATGATAAATATTCAGTATTTTATCCTACAGTGTATTTAAGTGGACTTATTTAATAATTACTTCATTTAAAAACATCAAATGAAAAGAAACAGTTTTGGAGTATTTCTATATTTAAATTTTAAAGCATTTTATCAATATTGAGAAAACATTATGTAAAAACACATGCTAAAAGTAGATTTTCCTGAAAATGTCAAATGGTGTAACCACAAAAAATGTAATATGTAGAACAATTGTATTCCATTACCTTTATTTAATATAAAAGTTATAATGTAAGATCATGCCAAACTAGTTGATATGGTGTTTTATTGACAATTGACTGTTTTTAAGCAAGTTGAATTATTTGGTACAAAGTTTTTATGGTTACACCACTTAGACATTTTTGCCATAATCCTCTAATATATTCTCTCAAAATGGATTAAAAGCAGAAATTTGATGCTGGGTCCACAAAAAAAGGATGTGTGCAAGTTATTCATACGTTTATTTTCACATTTTAACCCTTTTAAATTTGACTAAACCACATGGACACATAAACCTCACTGACCCTTATGCATCAGAAGTATCTCGGTATGTGATTAATGTGTTTCGATGTGTTTTTTCTGACTCTGAAACACCCAGTAAAGCTATTTGAAGCTCAACCGGTTTCCTGAATGTTTTTTATCCTCAGATGGCGTCCTGGACCTCTCTACCAAGAAGAACCACAGCGCAGGCAGCCTCAAAGCCTTCCCCGGCCTCTCCTCTACGCCCGGGGTCAAAGGGTAAGACAACAGGATTAGTCACACTGGCCTCCGCTAGCAGGGGCCGACGCGGTCATGTGCCTAAAACAACATCGGAGAGGTTAAAGCGTTCACTGCTGTCGTGTTCCTGCTCTGTACTTCATGTCAGTCCGGCGATGGAGTCTGTATTTTGGAGACTTGAGGGTGATGATGTCATAGATTGAGATTCAGATCGGTAATCCAGACGCCGAGTTGGTTTTAGCCAACAAACATTGATTTTCGCAGGCTGAGACGATAACTGTCACGTGCAGATTTAATCAGCTGTTGTTAATTAATTCTGTAAAATTGGCTAAAAATAAAACTCTAAACTAACAATGGTCCAACCCCCCCCGCCCCCCCCCCCGCCCCCGAGGGTTCACTAGATGAATCTGAGAGGTTGTACGATAATTAACAAGATATAAAAACACATTTCTGCAAGATTAATTATGTTTATATATTTCATGAAATGTTCTAATCTTTGTTCTTTGCTTTTTTGAGTTTTACCTCTCTAGGAAATACTCACAAATGATCTCCAGCTGATACTGCTTCACTTTAAAGTGTCTCAGGCCAAAAAAGCTCACTTAAACAATCTTTACAGTACACAAAGGCAGTAAAGATTAACCATTGTGCATTGGAAAACTGATGCACAAATATGATACAGCTTCCAAAAAACCAACTAAGTTTTAAATCAGATTTTTTTAAATAATTTAAACAAGTAAAAAAAAAACCACTAAATCCAATTAGTGGCTGAAATGAATGGTATCAAATTAGCTTCGGACTGCGGCGCATAATTACAAATTTATCTGTTTAATTTTTTTGTAATGGATTGTGGACTCTAGATAAGTTTTTAATTATCTGAAAAAGAGAAACACACACACACACACATTTACCACATAGTATTTCCCTCTTCTAGGAGAACAATCACACTGCTATCGATGCAGAGAAGCGATAGATCACATCAGAACATTTTCAGGTGTAGCTACAGTGAGATAGTGTCGTTTGCAAAGTGTTACGTAAGACTGAATATTACCAATAACTGGTGGATGGTTGACAGTCATTGAAAAGTATCGATCATCATGCTGTAGCTGTTAATATGAACTATTTTAGCTTATTAAATGAGTAATTTTACTTTAAAACAGGGGGGTGAAACTCATTTTAGTTATATACCTCAATTTGATCTAAAGTGGGCCAGACCAGTAAAACCATTGCATAATACATAATACCATTGCTTCAAAATGAGCAATTTCAACGATATTACGTCACAGTTTCTTTCCGATTATTTTTGCACATTTGACAAAATTTTGCACAATGTTAAATAATATGACAATAATAATGTATTCTTAGTTTCTTCAGATAATTGTATTCATGGTCAGGATGATTAAAAACGTCTGAATCAGTAGAAAAAAATACTTTTATGCAATTTTCATACCTTGCAAAGTTATCCAGCAGGCCAGATTGAACCCCTTGAAAGTAGGGTGACCACCCGTCCCGCGTAGCGCGTGCACGCACAGCGTTTGAAGCCCAATTCATGCGTCCCGCAAATTGAGACCGTGTCACGCATAATCATTAATCAATGCTTTCTAAAAAAAAAAAAAAAAGGTAGTCGCTCTATATCCTCGAGCCCCAGGCAGCCAAACGAACATTGACAGTTCAGCACGCTACTGTTGTCACAGTTGAACTGCTGACTAGATTCTAGTTCTAGGTTGTTGTCAACTTTTTCGTTGTCATGACAGCGCACGCACCTGTATATTGGAAAGGAACTTTTAGACGCGCGCTTTCCTAATTCGAAAAATGGAGTCTGAGGTACCGCCATCAACTAAAAAGAGAAGGTGTGGGTACAATAAAGACTGGCAAAATGAATATTTGTGGCTGAAAGGTGTTGAGGGGGATACCGAGAGGGCTTTCTGTGACCTTTGCAAGACGTCCTTCTCAATCGGACATGGAGGGGAAAATGATGTGAAACGACACAGACAGACGGAGACTCACAAAAAACGGGTCCAGCAGAAAGAGACATCCAAATATGGATGCTTTCCTCCGACCTAAAACCGATTACAGTGGACAACAATATTTTTGTATAGCCTACTTATATATATTATATTGTATACTTGTTCTTCTTTTATATATATATATATAGTATATTTAGACATGATATGGTGATATAATTCCTGTTAATCCTATAATTTCATATTAGAATATATTTAAAGTGAATAAGTTGCAATGGAAAATAAATAAAATTACATAGCTAAAGTAAATTATAAGTGGAAGTGCATCTGTCAATTCATTGAATGTTCAAAATATTAGGAATCTTTATTTAGAAGAAAATACACATTGGTTGGCCTATTCATGAGCATACATCAGCAATTACACATGTTTAGGGGAATAGGGCATTATTAATATACCGTGTAAGGTTGTTTGTGCTAGAAATGGGTACACCACTATCAGTGAGTCTGCTTGTGGGGTGGGGCCACCGCCGCGACAGGCAGTGTCCCACATTGTCCCTCAGAAAAATACCCCTTGTCCATCCTTGGGCTTATTAGCAGGTGGTCACCCTACTTGAAAGGCCCAGTTCTGGTCCGCAGGCCGTACGGTTGGCACCCCTGCTTTAATATACTACATGACGCTGTTGGAAGTTGCCCCATCAGTCTGTAATTAGTGTTTAATTATCTACTTATTGAGCGTTGCATGTTGTTAATATCGTCACAATTCGACTATCCTGACTTAGATCTGCAGTCATTAGTTCTCACTCATCTAAGTACGACATATGTAGCTGTCAGCTGCACAGAATTCATCCCAGATACAAAACAACCACGGAGCAGCTTGCAAGATATTCCCGAATCTAATGTGGTAAATGGGAGGAAAAAGCATGTAAAAACACCAGCGAGATCCTTGTACATTTTAGTCATTAAAGATGCATGAAGTGAAGACGAGTTGAACCTCCGAACAGACGGACAATGCAGTACGTTTGTAAGCATTCGGCTCACCTCTGCTCGTGCCTCACTGCCAAACGCAATATGTTCCTCCAAACACGGTGAAGTGTCATTTGTATCCTTTAAAAAAAAAACACACACAATATGTGAAGCAGATATTTACGTTTGCACAGCACGCAGCTTATTCCCAGTAGATAATGCTTCTTTTTCTTTCTGTGGACTTTATGCTAATTAAGTTTGACTCTCTGTGAGTGTTTATTCCAAACCACTAAAAGTATGTTGAACCCATCACCATTAAGCTTTTATAAACTTTGCACAGGTTTAATTACAACTGTGTTTTATCAGTTCCAGACGATATTAAGATGTTCAGGGTCTAAATCCTTTTCTTTGTCTCTTCAATGTGCTTCACCTTGTTCGTGTTTTCTCCCGTAACATTTCTATTAATCTAATAATATACTGTTTACATATATTAAGATGCAGAAGCAGCAGCAAGGTTAGAAAAACAACCTGTTGGTAAATACCAGGTTGATTTAGAAAAAAAAAAAATCGAACTTTGTGGGAACAAGCAAAGCGAAGGTCTGCAGGTCTTTGAAAGTGCTGCGACCTCGCTGGGTTTCTCAACGTTTCGCTGTTTCAAACTTTCGATTTACGCAAAACTGTCCTGCAGCGAGCCCTGCCAACGTACTCCCACCTTTCATCTCTTACTTATCGGTTTCGCTAAGATGATCGATACCTGAGCATCTATTCCATCGCTGCAGCTGTTGATATTTGTGCACAGGTATTTATAATTCAGACTCCGCCCTCGTCTAACCTCCATAACCCTCCACCCAAGAGTAAGAGTTCAACGGCAGTGTGTGTCGAACACATGACGGAGGCTTTCACTGCTTCTCTATGTTTGTCTTCGTGTCAGTACCTTTTATTGATGAAGCTCAGTGTTGCAGCCCGATCATTTATTGATGAACGTATACTTTGCCTTGAAGTCATGTTTGAATCACTAGTTATCATACTTGCTTCTTGCATCAAGAGGGAATAAACAATCAACGCTAATTGCAGCTGCCATTTCCAGGAATACTTTTGATCTGTAGGTCAAAGATGGATTAGGAGAGGTTCGATACTCTACTCCGAGCAGCCCCCGAACGCTCAGTGTGGTGGAGGATGTGGGCGCAGAAAAAAAACCTGCAGCCACCATGTGGACCAAGCTTCTCTTTAATCTAGCAGTGAATACACCTCCAACCGCCTGCTGAACTGAGATTTGAGAAGTGTTGCATTGACATTTCAGTTAACAAGAGTCTCATGTGAACTCGGCATGAGTGGTTTGTCCTCGTTGAAAGCCAATTCTGCCTTGGTACAAAGCTTTGCTGCTTTAGTTTGGGGTTAAAAAAACCTTTTCTACTGATACATAACATTTCTTTTTTTTAATTCTAATGTAACATATTGCCTATTCTAACACACTCCACAAGAAAAAGTCCAGCAGGTAAACACATATTCCAAAATTGGAAACCTTAAGCCCCTCAGGACAGATCTCCTGCCTTCAGGCCATAAGGCCCCCAAACCTCACTGGGGACCCTCTAATGATCGGATCATGTAATATTAACTATAGAAGGAGGTGGAGCCTGTAGTTCAACCCCCACTGACACTCATTCATCTTTTACAGACATTCCCCAAAGCACACAGCAGGTTCATGTGTGTATCACAGGTTACCATCCAGGCCAAAAGAGAACCAAATAGAAATGTGCATTTTTAGATCTTCAATTAAATGCATTACTATAATTCACTATTTTGTATTTTATAAATTAGTATAGTAGGCATGCAGAAGCTACAAACCCTATTAGAATAAAATGTGTTTGTTTTAAATGTCCCATGATGGTTTCAGTTGTTTGTTTTGAAGGGTTTTTCCCAACTAAAAAGAATACAAGAATTCCCTAAATGCTCCTTGTAGTTTTACATAAAAAAAAAAATCATCATTCAAAGAAATAAGCGTTGGCTGCGGAATAAAACCTTTCTTTAAAAAAACCCCACGTCAGCCTCAAAAGACACCTGCTGTTGTTTAAGGGAAACAGATCATTCATCCAGTTGCTGAAACACTCTTTCAATTGGTCTCATTGGGGATCTCTGTGTTATGCATATTTCTTTCTTCCCTTTTTTTTTTTCTTTCACCAATGAATGCTTCACAGCGAATCCTCAGATCGACCATTACTGTCTGGCGCTGCCTCCTTGATGACTGCGTGTTTACTGTAACAGAACTCTCTATTAGAACGTAGACTCTCCCGAAGCCTCTCGTTAACCTTGTATTGTTTCCAACGAGACCGAGACCGCCCACTGTGATAATCTGTCTTAAAGCTCCTGCTGAGGACTCCCCGCATCGCACAGTCGGTCGCACCGCGGCTCACCAGAATGTCTCCAGTGGAGAGATGCTGTATTTCCATTAAGTTTAGTCTCCCACATGCCATCCGCTGACTTGATAAGCTGTTTCCTGTTATTATGAACCTGAAGGCCTAATTTATGCAAGGCTGCTCAATGCTTTTGATAAGATATATTATGTTAGGGTTAGGGTTCGTAGACACTGTCATATTTTGTCATGCATGTAATTGGCTTTAGTTTAGTTTATGGAGTTTCCACTATACAGTTCTAGCACTACTCGGCTCGACTCGACTTGACTCAGTTCCAGGAACGACATTTTCCAAAATAGTACCTACTCAATGTGGGCGGGGTTGTCCTGGCACGGCTGTGCGAAACTGCTGTGACTTTGTTTTAAATGCGACACAAACACATAAACAATGGAGGAAATGGAGGTGAAGGTGTACTTGCTGCTGTATGAGGCTTTCTGTCTCACACAAAGCAAGAAAATTGAGCCGTGTGGCTGTAACGCTGTTGCCGGTATTTAAAAATGCCGGGTTTGATTCTTGTGTGGGACGGCTCATGACTCTTCCAGCGACGACTCTTCTGACCAATCAGTGGCCGGCAGTCTGTTGACGTCACGTTTAGTATCGGCTTGGCTCGCTTGGAACCTCACCAGAGCAGATACTAAAAAAGTACCAGGTACCCGGTACTTTCCCTAGTGGAAACGCAATAAAAACCGGAGTAGAGTAGAGTCAAGTAGTGCTGGAACTGTATAGTGGAAAAGCCCCATTAGTTTAGTTTAGTTCAGTTTAGTTTAGTTGAGCTGGGCAACTGTTAAACTTCCTGGGAGCTACAAAAGAAAAACAATACAGTTATATGAACTTAGTAATAATATATGTTCAAAGCATACAGAAAAAAACACACTTAGAAAGAGGAAAAATAAATAAAAAACCACAAGTTTATAGTTTTCACTGAACTTCCTTACTGATATTTTGGACTATAACTTTTAACGTCATTGTTTAAATCCCAGTCTTGTTCATATAATGTAACTTAACAAACCAGCTGAAGGATAGCGTCCGGTTACCACGGAGACGAAGCATAAATTGAAAACGTCATCCGACTCTTTAGTTTCTGTCGAGCAACTCTTATCAAAAGGAGTCAAGCGACATACCATAAATCAGCCTTAAGGGAGGTCTTTTTTTTCTCTTTTTTTTTTAAAGAGCCTCTCCACTGTTGCTATAGTAACTTAGCAGTAGGGAACATTGGCTGCAGCAGTTCAAGTGGAGGCTCTTTGCATGTAAGCACATGTTTGAGCAGCAGACGCAGTTTTCAGAACATTTGAAAGATTGAAATGTGAGCTGCTTCACTGATGAACTGCTGGGATGAGAGGAGACATACTGATGCTGGTTTATAAGTTCAATGTAACAAGAAGCTCAATTTAAGGTGTAAATAATTATTGTAAACAAGACAGGAAAGACAGTTTGCAAGCAAGCTCTATTTTGGACCATCTTTCTTTCACTTTCTTATGGTGTCTTGTGACCTCTTATATTTATTTTAAGGCAAAGCAGCTTTATTTATATAATGCATTTCATACACAGGAGCAACTCAATGTGCTTTACATAAAAAAACTAAATATCAGGGGATGAAAACATTAAATTAGAAACATTAAAAAATACAATAAATTTAAATAAAAAAAACCCAATTATAATAAAAAGAGAACAAAGTACAAAAAAAAGAAAAAGAAAGAGAAATAAAACAAAAAGCTAGATTAAAATAGAGAATAAAAGCAGATTGCAGCATAAAATAATGATTTGCTTTAAAAGTAGCAAAAATGTAAAGTGCTTAAAAAAAAAAGAAAAAAAAAGAGCTCAATCATAAGCACATTAAAAGAGACGTGTTTTTAACCTGGAATTAAAAAATATTCATTTGGGGCTGATTACCCTACTGGGTTTATATTCACATATACTGTATAACATGTCATTAATGTACGATATATATAAATTCAGTTTAGTTTAGTTTGCACAAGTTAAAATTTACACACAAAAAATGACAGATAATGACAAATAATATAGAGTGCAGGGAGAGGCATAAAAACTCAATTGGGCTTATTTTTAAATCCTCCACCTTAAAAAAAAAGCTAAAATTACACAATATTACAGAAAATAATATGACTACATCGAACAAAACAAATAATTATATATAAAATAACGTAATTGTAATACATTGTTGAGCTATGGTACAATCTGACTGTCTTTTTAGTGCCTATTGTTCAGAATCTATTATTTTGGATGACCTCAGTTTTTTAAATTTATTATATTTTGGAGGTGAATTAAATGTTACAACAGTGAATAGTGTTTATTGTCTGGTAGATAGATAGATGGATGGATGGATGGATAGACAGATAGATAGATAGATAGATAGATGGATGGATGGATGGATGGATAGATAGATAGATAGATAGATAGATAGATAGATAGATGGATGGATGGATGGATGGATGGATAGATAGATAGATAGATAGATAGATAGATAGATAGATAGATAGATAGATAGATAGATAGATACAGTAGATAGATAGATAGATAGATAGATAGATAGATAGATACAGTAGATAGATAGATAGATAGATAGATAGATAGATAGATAGATAGATAGATAGATAGATAGATAGATAGATAGATAGATACAGTAGATAGATAGATAGATAGATAGATAGATAGATAGATAGATAGATAGATAGATAGATAGATAGATAGATAGATAGATAGATAGATAGACGGAGGGAGGGACGGACGGACAGACAGACAGACAGACAGACAGACAGACAGACAGACAGACAGACAGACAGACAGACAGACAGATAGATAGATAGATAGATAGGTGAATGCTGCATGTGGATTTGAACATTTTGCTCGATCGATATAGTTCCCAAAAATCCTTGCGTGGTCTCGGCTCAACCAGAACATGAAAGTGTGATTTAAAAAATACATCATAATTGCTTCTCATGTGTCCTTGCCCTCACACGTCTCCTCTTCACCCTCTCCTTGTTGATACATTATTGATTAGCTCAGCAAACCCTGCTGTTACATGCACTGAATTGTATTGCATTATATCTTTCTGTTTACCCTTTTTTTTCTCTCTCTATTGGTCGTCACACAATGCCATTTTAAACACTCCAGTCACATTGCACTGAAAAAAACTGAAGTTGGTTTTAACCAGAGTAAAGACACGACTGCCAATACAGAGGGAACATTTTCAGCGCTAGTATCTGTATAATTAATGCTTTTGGTATGCACATACATTGTGAATGTATGTGTATACATTTGAGATTTAATTACGGTATGAAAGATTAAAACATAATGACTCTAACATCCTTGTGCCACCTCAGTTATAGTCATTGCACAACAACTAATTGGTGCTTAATAATGAAGGGCTGGGAGAAACAACTCATTTGCAAGTGTTTTGTCTAATTGTAAGCCTCGTTATGTTCTGTTTTCCATTAAAAAAAAAAGGAAGAAATGTTGTAGACTTTTATTTTATTATTTGCAAGATTTGTTACATTTTACTTAACAGGTCTGTGTGGGCATTAAAAAGCATAATTATTGCCTGGATAAGTGACAAAATGTTAATTCCCTCAATTCCCACAATAACACTAATAAGTAATATTCATCGCACATTGCAGATGTTTTAATATACTCACTGCTGAGATTTCTGCTTTCGTGCATGCAGAATTTTGTCTATTGGGCTTAAAACGTAGAAAAATGTAAAACATGGAAAATTGAGCGCGCTTGGGTGGTCGAGTGGTTAAAGCACGTGCCATATAATCACAGCGTCCCTGCTTCCAACCCCGCAAGGGACCTTTGCTGCAGGTCATTCCCCACTCTCTCTTTCCTTGTTTCCTATTAGCCTTTATGCTACTTCTGCACAATAAACAAACAAACATAAAATACACACCAAAATTATTTAATTTGAAACTACAGCAACATTAGCGCCTTGGTAGATGAGTGGTTAAGGCATATGCCACATAAAGGCAGCATCCCTGGTTCAATTCTGGCAAGGGACCTTTGCTGCAGGTCATTCCCCTTTTTCTCTCTCTCCCTGTTTCCTGTCTCTGCTGCATACTGTCTAATAAAGGCAAAGAAAAGCCCCAAATAAAAGAAACTAGAGCAACATGTCTTTCCAGAACCAACATCCCAGTTTCTCTGGACAACCCTTACTTCTAAAAGTGATCACAGGAAAAAAGCAATAATCAATCGGACCAATTGAACAGCCATCAATCGTTGGCATGAATTGGGTCAAACTAGGCTTTGCATTCATTGCGAGGCCATGCCGAATCTTGACTGTGCGACACTATCTCCCCTTGAGATAGTAGTAGGCAGTGAGTCTGCTCCTTTTGGGGGGAAACCGGAGGCATTCTGATAGTGTTGCTATAGCAGTCGAGGTCAGATATGCGTTTTCCTATCTCTCTGAACGGAGTAGAGGTTGGATATGGTGAACCCTGTAGGAAGGAGGACAAAGGCACTGAGTTGCATCTAGGAACCTGGTCTTATCTGTGGTTCATCCTGTGGCGTTATCTGTGTGGTTTAAGACGATTCCCGGAGGACCGAAACTGGGAAAGGAGCATCAGAAGAGAACGTGTACTGATTATTCATTCACTTCTCCTTGATCGAGCTAATAAACCATTTCAATGCAAGACATCCTGGACTCCTGTCTACAAATAATAAACCAATGATTCATAATTTAATCACAAACTCTGCATTAAACCCTGTTCTCAAGAATCAGTGTTGTTTAATTGTGAGATCTCAGACACTGTTTTATGATTTTAATGTATTTCCTTTTCTTTCTCCATCCAGACGTTCCCTCAAAGTGGAACAAGCCCTGCCAGAGGTGGATGAGGACGACGGCCTGCTGCAGAGAAGCTTGCAGGACGGACTGAGAGAGAACTACATCACCTCAAGCTCTTTCAAGCCACCGATGGCCCGCTCGCTTCGCATCAAGGAAGAGCTCCTCAGCCAGAAGCACCGCCTCCTGAGTCAGCCTGCTGCTCTTTCATTGGCTAATCTGGAGTCAGCCGGCTTGCTCAATCACGTGCAGTCCCACTCCTTGCTCGGCCAGAAGGGCTCTTCCTCTTTCTGGGGGAGCAAGGCCCACCTCGACAGCCTGATGAAATTTAAGCAGGCCAGCGGAGCTCTGAGTGGGGCCCTCAGCGAGCTCAAAGACCTGCCTACGTTCCTGGAGAATCACAACCACCACGGAGCCTTCTCCTTCAAGAGTTCCCTCCATCATCACCACCACAATCAGGTCTCCAAGGCCCAACACCACCACCACGACGGCAAGAGAGACCAGGGCCATTCACCTCCTGTTGACCTAAAGATACCCCAGGTTCGGGGCATGGATCTCTCCTGGGACTCTCATGCCTCTGAACTATATGGCTACGGCGCCATGGGGGTCGGAGGTGGTGGCCATGGGGAGAACAGCTTGAGCCGGAAGCTGAGAGCCATCCTACCCAAGCAGAACCGCCGGGGAGGAAGCCTCGGGAGCCTGTTGGACGGAGCGGCCGACTACTGGAGCGCCGACTTGGACCACTCCAGTTCTGGGCCGGCGTACTCCACCTCTGATGCGGAAGGGGACCCGAACTCCAAGCAGCCTAGGAAGAAGAGGGGCCGTTACCGTCAGTACAACACCGAGATCCTGGAGGAGGCCATTACGGTCGTGATGAACGGGAAGATGAGCGTGTCCAAGGCCCAGAACATGTACGGGATCCCGCACAGCACCCTGGAGTACAAGGTAAAGGAGCGCTTGGGAACCCTGAAGAACCCCCCAAAGAAGAAGATCAAGCTGATGATGAAGATGGAAGCAGGAGGCCCGGATTTTCCCGCGGAGTCAGAGAACACACCCACCGCAACCTCACGAGACGACGGCCCGCCGCTAGCAGCCGCCGAGCTCAAGGACGATGTAAAAGAAGAGATTGATGATGACAATTTCAAACCAATCGACTAAACGACTAACACATGTAAACCTCAGTCAAATGACAACACAAAGTAATTTGAAAAAAAAACAAACAAAAAACGGATCGGGCTTTATTTGTGCCAATTTACTTTGCAGTATCTGGGTGAGCACAAACGCAGGGATAAATATGAGGATTCTTAAAAACAAAAAACACACAAAAACTGGAGAGAAACAACATCAAACGGATGGTTTTTAAAACTAGCGTCACTTGAACGACGCCGAACACGCATTTGTTTAGCTTTTATATCCAGGGGCTTAACAAATGCAGCTAAAGACAAAGGTTAAGTGACAATTAATGAAATTTCCTTAAGCATGCTGATAATCCCCCAGCCCCCAACCCCCCCCCCCCCAAAAAAAACCCCAACCCCTCCCTCTTTTCTGAACTTGAAACACTGAACCTTTTGGCTGCTTATAAATGCAGTTTTGGGTTCGGACCATTCCAATTTGGGGGGAAAAATGAGGGGTAAGGGTTGAAAATTAACTCCTTATGAAAGAGAAAAACTGACAAATTAAAGCCCCCCGTAACTGCTCCCCTCGTTCATGGAGTACTAGCTGAAAAAAAAAAAAAATTGGTAAGTGAACTGATGATTTGACATTTGAAGCCAACTGTAAAGGTTTTAATCATGCCATCGATATTCCTCACCGGGGTTCTGAATCAAAACCCATTTTTTGCCAGGTAGCCATGACGCTTTAACTGCAAATCTTTTTTCCTTTTTCCCTCCTTTTTAAAGATTTTCTGCTAATTTCCGTGTGGACGAAAGCAACATTAACCCGTCCTTTTTTTTTTGAACGAGAAAAAAAAAGACACACAAAAGTCATTCAGGGATGCATGTTTGTGAGTTTCGTGGATACTACTGACTTCTATATAATTTGACCTCTTTTTTTCCTCTTATCTTTATCTCTCTTTTTTTCGTTTGATTTTGCTTTCTTTTGCACTACACTTTTGGGTCTGGCGCTTACGGACCTGGTTACCTCGGCATTGTTGCCCTTGCATCATGCACTTATTATGGTCTGTCTCTGAAGCCCAGTCGCAACCTCGCAACGGGTCAAAGGTGCAAATCGCCTTTTCGCACGCTGATCCATAATCAGATCCAGGAAGCTCTTTAACCCTCTTTTTTGCCAAGGGATAAGTTGAGGGGTAATCTCATTATGGATCAGCTGGGTTTTTTTAAGGCGGGATGCTACCTCATGGACCTCCATCAGTGTCTCACTGCTGATCCTGGAAAGCCAGAGCCCCCCCCCCCCCATGGAGATCTGTACTGGATGAAGGCCTTTTTAGGATCAGAATGTGAAACTCTGCTGCTATCCAGTTGATTATCTAGCTCATATATACAAAGCTTTAGCTAGTTTTAGCTAATGAGTTTTAGCTAGTACTAGCTAACAACAACAACACATTGCTGATGTTTTTTTTTCTTTTCTTTTCTTTTTGTTTTCTTTTGCTTTTCTAATCAAACTAAGCAGAAGCGGCTTAGCTGATGAATTTTTAAAAAATGTTAAAAAATCTTCTCCCTCACACTTCAAAGACAGTTTTAAAGGCAGTTTACTACGACAATGTGCATTTATAGAGGGAGTGTTCATTTTAGGTGGGTGGCGGGTGGGCAATATGCAGTGGGGAGGGGTAGTTGATAGAGGTGAGGGGAAAGGCAGATTTAATATATTATAAATTATTATGACTGATGACGTTAAAAGCCAATCCGTGATTCTGGAAGATTTCCTTTTTTTCTCCTCGTTTTTAACTCAGGGTAACTGAGACAGATGATGTGGGGTTTTCAAATGTGGCTGTTTTCCTGTAATGGACCTATAGTTGACAGACAGGAGGACGAGACACGCCCCTCACTAATGCTTCGTCTGCGGGAGGGGCTATGTGAGTAAATATAGCAGCGCCATAGCCGACAGACCTGTAAAGAATCATGAAGAAGACAAAAGAACAGAAAAACACCAACGTTGGTTTTTTTTGGTGGGGTTGCATCAAACTTATGGCGCTAGACTTCGAAAATAGCACTTTTCAAAAATAAGAGAAAACAAGAGAGAAAGGAAGCTGTCTGAGGTTATGCATGTAGTGTAGCTCTTCTTTGGGGGATATGGAGCAGGGAGCGATGAGGAGGGCAAGAGAGATGGAGAAAAAAAAAAAAAGCTTTAGTGTGTTAAGACTTTCAGAAGGCTGCAGCTTGGACCCAAACTACTTTTCTTTCCACTCGATTACCTCCTCAATTTAAAAAAAAAAAAACTTTAAAAAAAAAAAGGAAAAAAATGGTCAACAGCTTGAACAAGTTAAGTTGTGTGTAGTGTCGTCTTGTCGTTTTCCCCTCCCCCTCGTCACTGAAGCACCAGGGATAGATGAACTATCACCACGTTTTACCAGGCGGGGAACGAATATCCCTCAGAGGACACAAGTGTAAAGAAAAAAAAAAAAAAAGCTCTTTTAGTATTTTCCATTCAGGAAAAGATTGAACGAGATGACAAAAGCTTTTTTTGCGTGTCATGTTTTTTTTTTTTTCTTTCTTTTTTCTGCTCTGTGGTAAATGTTGCTCTTCGCTCCTAACACTGCCTGGTGCTCACCCAGTCTGTGAGATTTTTAACATGAGAACTGTACCTCTCTGTTCAGATGAAATGATGATGATTCACTCCTTTTGAAATGTATTGTACATTTTATTTATTTGATTTTTGTTTTAGGTTTTTTCTCTTTTTTTTTTTTTTTGGTTTTTTCTTTGATTATTCTCTTCAAAATGGCATGCACCACTTTGTTTTTGGCTGATTTTGGGGGGTCGGGCCAATTGAATATATCATGTTGAGAGGATTTCAACACAATTAATCCTGAGCCAGAGATGCTAAAACTCTTTAAAGTTATGAATGGGTCATTATTTAATTATTATTAGAATTGTTTACTACCTGTTGCATACAATCTTATTTTCCCCACTATTGCTATTGATTATCCACCTTAAGCTTTGTAGCTCCCTTGGCTTAATTGGCACATATGCATGGCCAATGGGAAAAAGCTCTAGAAAAAACCCCTTAAACAACAATATTGCCGTTGGGGGTTCATCACCATGCATGAAATGCGTCCAACACTTAAACAATGCTGAGCATTTGAAGTGTCTAATAGGTTTTTCTTGTGCATCAGGTTGGACCAAGCGAAGGACAATGCACTGATCTGATAGTTAAAACGGGATCGAAGATAGCATAGCACTTCTTTTAAACAGGCCTCTGATAAAAAGGCATGATAGCTGCTCGCTTAAGTTTGATAAAACACGATTTACAGTACAGGATTACCTAATTAAACCCCCCCCCCCCCCCCCCTAAAAGAACAGAACAAAACAAACCCATGGCACTCTGCCTGTTAGCCTGTTTGATGTGATGCATGTAAAGCATGGATTTGTGCTTTAAAAAAAAACAAGATATAGCCTTTGTGTAGAATTACTGTGATTGGCACTTAATGCACAGGTTTGCATGGAAACTCCAACAGCACTTATAACTCAACTCCCCTAAGAGGGGCGATTCCTTGAGGGCCAAACGATCTCTGTGTATAACTTACACAAATCTCTAAATTATTACCAATAATGTTCTCGTATCGTATTCTTGACCCTTACTGTACATTTGGCTGTTGCTGTAAATTTGCCATTGCTTTCTAAAACATGTGAGTAAATTTTTAAAAAGTCCCATTTTCAGCCTGATGTAATCTACTGAGGTGCATGCCATTTAAGGTATATTTATTTCATTTGATTTTTCTTGGGTTCTATTGATTGTTTATAGTCATGTGGTTAACGGTTCCCCCTGTCCGAAAAAGTCCTCCTTCTTGCAACTGAGTCTCACTGCTGTTTTCAAAGAAACCTCATACTATATTATATACTTAAGATACAGTATATATATCTATTTATATATATATATATATGTTAACAAATACTCACATAATGAATGTAGTGAACTGAAATGAATTTCTCAAACTTAGAAAACCAGAACAGTGATCTGCAAACTGTCAGTTCATTTTTAACAGACTGTTGTTTTTTTTCTATTATTATTATTATAATTTTTTTCTTTTTTTTTTTTTTAGTTTCACTTTACGCTGCTTGCATTGGAAACGCAGTCGTTTTCCGACGCGGGCGTGCGACAGTAGCCTTCAGTACTGTAAATGTCTCAGGATCGAGCCAATAGGATGGGCAGCAATATTTGTCAGTCGGAAAATGGCGCAGACTTAACTACCTGTACTAGATGTAATTTATGGACTTATATATATATATATAAACAATATATCGACTTGGTCAGCAGAGTCCAAGTTCTATACCTCAATCTCAGAATAATGACTCCTTTCCGTGCCTCGTACTTTTATGTATCCCTTACCTGGGAGCCTAGCGAAGGGATAGCCGATACTCTGGGAAATATAGTATCCACCGCTGTTTCTTTTCTTTTATGATCTTTTTTTTTTTTTTTGGGGGTTTTGTTTTTTTCTTTGTTTCGCCTCCCTCTTGCAAAGGGCGGAGGGGAGACGCTTCAAGTGTCTGACTGACCAATATTTGCCACCCTACCTCTTTTTCTTCAGGTATTTTTTTTTTCCTTTTTCTTTACAACAACAAAAACCTTTTATAGAAATATAAAAAAAATGAGCAACAGATTGAACAAGACAACAAAAAGACCCACAGGGATTATACGTTTGATTTCTGTGCAAACTTCTCATTTCCTTCCTCTAAAAAAAAAAGTCAAAACGTTTTGGGATACAGTCGTCTAGTTTCAGCCTGGAGGCGATAAGTCAGACCGGTCCCACCCTCGTCTGATAAAAGGTTTTTTCTTTTCTTTTCTGGTTTTATTGTATGTTTTTTTTTTTTTTTTTAGGTGTAACATGACTCCAGGTTGAAACTCGACAGGTTGACGTTGTTGTTTTTATTTGGTTTTTTTTCTTTCATTTTTATTTCTCACACCCAGAGAAATCAGAGACCCAGAGGGGAGATTGGGGGACAGGTGGACAAGTTAACCTTCCTTTATCTGCTGTCTTGTAAAAGAAAAAAAATATTCTATCCAAAACCTTATACACTGCATTCCAAAAAAAACAAAAAAACACCCCACACACAGGAAAATGTACCTTTATATGATGAAAATAGCTATATACTTATGAATATATATGTATTTATTTTACTGTTTTTTGCATCTTCAGGTAAGCCAATCGATTACTACTTTTTTGCTTTTCTGGTTGGTTTTTATTTTTTCATTTCTCGAGTGAAAGACTTGTCAAAAACGTGATAAAAGACGACAAAAAAAAAAAAAAAAAAAAAAAGTCGAACAGCAACTATTGTAACCTCACTTAGTAGACGCTCCATTGACGTGCCATTTTGTTTCAGGATGGTGTGTGATGCTGCGAGCTACCAGGAAAGAAAGAACCATAATGTATATGATTGCCATGCTCCTCTCTCCGCCGAGAGGTTTCTTCTGTTTCTTTTTCTGTCACGCTGCATATCTGGTTGTCATTTATACCTCAGGTCCAACCACTTCAAAGCAGCTGATTGTACATTAGAAACACACACATGCACACACACACACACACACACTGGAACACACACACAAACACACAAAGAAGAATCAGGATTTTTAGTACGGCTTGTTTCCGGATTTTTAGATGTAACCGACAGACGCAGTTTTTGAATAATTGTCGTTTCTTGTTGTCGTCGTTCGTGCTGTTGTTATTCTGATGGCATGTTCTTTTCCTCCCTTTGTTTTTTCTTATGAAAAAAGAAAAAAAAGAAGAAATGACATGATTTCTTTAAATGCCAGAAGCCAGGTTTTTCTGTGAATACAATGCTGTATTCTCTCTAGCACATACAGCCGTGGAAGAGCAGAACGCGCACACACACACACACACACACACACACACATACATATAGACACACACACTCTCCCTCCTCATCAGGTAGCCATACTTTGTGTGGGTGGGTTATATGTATAATTATGAAGCTGGGAGTCTGCTGTGTCTCTTTTAGAAGCAGGTGGGTGTGTTTTGTCCACAGCCTGCAGAACATCAGCCCTGCTTACTGATTTTGATCTGGCACACTGGGACACTGCAGGCATCGCCTCTGTGAAAATCACTTTGTTTTGTTTCATGCTTTCAACAAAGACTCAATTTCTTTTTCTTTTCTTCTTTTCCTTTTCTTTTAAATCAATCTGCCAATCTCTTCTTCTTTCTTTTTTTTTATCTCCCTTGAAGGCAAAATCCCCTCCCCTTCAATTTTGCCTTGTAGCATGTCACCAGTCTATGATGTTCGGTGCATTCCTGCAGTTATTTGGTTATAATTGAAGTCTGTTTTTTTTTTTCTTCCCATCTGTCCTTCAACCTGCCTCGCTTGTTGTTAGTGATTTCCCGCAATTCCCAGAATTCTTTAAGACAACAACCAGAGTAAGAGCATGAACTTCTGCTATTCAACAGTGTGACAGCTGTCTGTGATAGTCGTGCTGCGTTCGGGTTTGGTCGGAAATGAGTTACCTTGGACGCTTTATGGTTCAGTGTTTGTTTGGCTGCTTAGGGAACATAAACTTTGAGAGTTATAAAAGTACAATTACTGCACAAGAAATTGAGAAATGCTTTGAAATCTTCAGTTTAGTGTTTGTTGTTTAGAGTACAGCGTGAGAGGGTGAGAAGGAAATTGAAAAGAGAGGAATCCTGCCTACGGGTTTTTTATGGCTTCATTGCATTCTGGTCCGTCGTGTTGGCTGTTCAGATCTCTGAAATCTCCACCTGGAAACACAAACAACACTACAAGCTAAAAAAAAAATTGGATTAATAGGAAATATGCAAAGAACATCTCCAATAGCTTAATACGTTGTCCTCAGGTTCCCAACCCAAAACGTCTTAAATTCAGAGACGACATGGGGACAATTAATAATCAGCACCTCAACTGATAGTCACAATCCTCCTTGTATCTCATAAGCTTTGCCGTGTTGTTCTTCCCCCCCCCCTCCGTCACCCCGACATTTGTCAAAGCGGCGCTAACAGACTCTCTCAAAATGTGCATCTCCGTGGCAGAGTGCGATGCCAAGTGTTGTAAATGTCAAAGCATTTGTGAAGACGTGACAAGCAGCAGTCGCTCGGTAGCGTCCTGGCATAGAAAAGCTGAGATAAGTACACATCTTTAAAGGCCAGACACGCCTCTGGAATGATGCTGATCTGCAGCAATCAACAAAAACAAGACACCTTCACTCCATATTTGTTATACTTTGCAAATACAACAAATTTGGCAAAATGTCAATTCTAAAAAACCTAGAGTGTAGAAATTGGGAGCTAAAAATTCTTGAATTGACCCTTTAATATTGTATTTAATTGCAATTTGATGTATAAAACGTGAACCTTTACAGCCAGATTTTGAATATTTGGAGCTGAATGCATTTTCAAATCAAACCCCTTCAATTTCTAACCCCAGCTTAGCTTCCCTGATGATTTCCAAATGTCCATTATCAATATCATCGATCCCCCTAAATGCACTTAACTTCTTCATACATTCTGAAGGCACCACAAAGGAATAATGTTTAAACTTTTTAAATGTGTTGTTCTTCAATCAGTGGAATCAGGAGTGCCTTTTTTTTGAAGACTCTAATCACAATTTTAAAATCAAACGTGTGTCCGGGTTTGGTTTCTTAATCACGTAATAATCCTAACCGCCCCGAGTGAAATCATCGGAGAGGTTGCTTCAAGAACAACAATCTACCGTCGAAGCAAAATGTCATGTTAGATTCAGGTCGAATTCGTCGGCTTAAATTCCCAGCCCCCCCCCTCCTCCTCCTCCTCCCTCCTCCCCTTTATGATTATGTTGCACTGTGAAAGGCTCACACAAGGCAGACATTTTCTCACACTGGCTGTTCTTGTTCTCGCCTCCGACGAGCCCGCAGGTATGTTGTCGTGAGTCTCGTCCCTCCGCCTGCTTCTACAGACGACAGACAGACAGATAGACACGGCTGGGTTTGAGGAGATGGATGGATGGGAGTGCGAGGATGAAATCTAAGTGAAGTAGAGAAGAATAAAGGCCGCTGAAGGTCAGCATCCCCACCCCCACGCCGCAGTTAAACAACAGGCTTTTAATGAAACGCTACTGAAATTCACTTCGCAGACGAACGTCATTTCAGTGCACGGCGTCTACGATTAAAAAGCCGGGAGCACAGTCGATCTGAAACTCCACTTACTGGTAGTGGAAGGGGATTATTAGGGGTCTCTCTCTCTCTCTCATGACAAAATAACAGACCTGTTGTAAAGGAACATTTTTAAGCCAGTGCTGTGGGGAAGGAAAAAATCTGGTCGAAAATGCTCTGTGATAAGAGTGCATTTCATGAGGTGCCACTGTGTGTGTTGCCATGACAATCTTGCAGCGTTGTTCCCATGGTGGAGGTGTGTCTGGCCCTTAAGAGCCACCTACTAAGGACCAGCTGGTCTGTGTTGCTCTGAAGTCAAATCCAGCTCTGCAAACACTGAGTCATCGTTATATATATATATTTTTTTTTTTAACATTTCGGCCTAAATCTGACAACGTCTCGATGCAGAAGCTACCGACGCTAATCTATTAACGCTGCTTGTGATGTAGTGCTCTCCTCGTGTCCTTTTCCAGCAAATTATCACCAGATTCTTTCGTCGTCTATCGAGCATTTATTTGTCCTTCTTTCTGCTTTTTTCTCCCGAGTCGGGTCTCTCTGTTGTTTCTGCTACCTCAGTCTGTCAAAAGGACCTGCCTGTAGGGAGGGTTAGGGTTAGGGTGCTTTAGGAGTCAGACAGTTCTTCATAGTTGGTTTTAAAACTTATTAAATGTAGTCTGTTTTTTTTGCCATTGAAGTATCATTAAAAGCATTTCATACCATTCTCAGGCCTTATATATAAACCGTGCAGATCTGGACAGCTGGTTTGGAAGGGCATTGATGAAAGTTGAATATCGGACTAATAAAGGCGCTGTATGAGTGCAGTCCATTTAAATGCAGCATAGACTTGGCTTTGGCTGATTTGTCAGGCGTCTCACATCGATGTTTCTTGCAGACAGTCTCCTCTTGATTGTCTGCTGAGCTCTGCGGTCGCCTCGCCTCGTTTTTTTCCCCTCTCAGAAATAAGTGTCAGATCTTGATTGTACTGTCACTCAAAAGTGTGAAATGGCCGTAGATGCACCGTGATGTTTGTGCGGGCGCCGTAGTTGGCCGCCGAGCAAGGCCACTCATCCCATTCTACACCTCCGTAAACTTTTGTTTGATTTTATTGTCACTCTCTCTGATGAAAAAGCTGTAAACCCCCTCTTCCTCCCCTTCTTCCCTTCACCTTCGCCCCCTAACTCTGTCACCCCTCTCAGCATCTTTGGTCATTGGAGCGTGAGCGCCACGGGGCTGACAGCACCGTGTTTATCCCAGGAGAGATGGGGTGTTTCTGGGCAGCCCCGGGTCCTTCACCTCTCTTCAAGCCTTTTCATAAACTTCACTGCCACCTCTTGTGATTCACAACACAGAGGCCACTGAACATGGTCTTCCCTCACCCTTTTTTTCTTCTCTCTTTCTCTTTTATCTTTTCACAGAGGCTTTGCCACGCTTTCCTCCGATGAGGAACTTGCAGATTTAGATTTTCTTTCAAAAATAGGGCTTGAGGTTCTTTCAGCAACAAGGAGGGTCATTATCCTCTGCAATATTGAGAACTAGAACTTTTCTAGAAACACACACACACACACACACACACACACACACACACACACACACATATACATCATACATACATACAGTTGTTTAATATTTCAGCCGAGGGGAAAATTTCATGAACTCTCTCCACATAAGAGACTCAATATTTTAAAAGTTTGGCCGTTAATGTTGTATGATGTCTCTGATCTCTTTGTTTTTGATGTTTCAGGTTAACAGGCTCGGGTTTGACTTTTGTGTTTTAAAAAAAGGAAAAACAAGAAGAAGAAAAAAAAATGGGCTAATGAGCGGGGGGTTGTGTTTTGTTGAAATTTGCCAGTTGCATTGCTGTGATCCTCTTGTAGCTTCTTTTTTTTTTGTTTTTTTTTTGCAGTCTTTCGAAGTTATGGCGTCTTCTGCATTTGAACTTTGGTGTCTTACCTTTCTCTGTTACCTTTCAGTTGTGAAGTCTACACTACATGCAGATAACCATACCAGCCAGTGTATTTATAGTCGAGCTGAGGAGCAACACTGGCTCATGAGCACGATCGATAGTTAGGTCAGACAGACCGGCACTCGGTGAGCGGATATCGAAGTTCAGTCCTCAGCCAGGAAGTTTGGCAAGTGAGATGAATATTCTGTCAAACAGTACAGAAGATTAAATGTCATGCAGATGATTCCTACTGCCAAAACAAAAACTATTCAGAAAATCTTTTGTGGAACACCTCACGCTAAACTGGCTGAAGTTGAGTCATAACAGCCAGAACATTATCACTTAAAAGGGTCTTTGAAAAGCCTTTTATATTATTTTTGACTGATTCTGTACATTATTTTCAGCCAAATACTTTTTCAGTGCTTTATAAACAGCAAGGATTGTAAATATGAATAACTCTTGCAGGGGAGGCTCATGTGGAGCTCACTTAACAGTCCACCTCGTTGGTCCTCTGGAGATCTAACTTACAAGACTTGGGACTGTTGCCTTCCTGAATGTTAAGAGTAAGGAAAGCTGCTCGTGAAAATGAAACTAAAAAAACTAAAAAAAAAACGAGCGCTTTGACTGAATCTGCATTTGGGAAAGTAACACTGAGTGTTCTTTCTTTCAGTCTTTGATAATGTTTTCCATCTTGGTGTTTCTTGGTGTGCAAAAATGTAAAGAAGAAGAAGAAGAAGAAAAAAAAAAACTTACAACACAGAATACCTCAGAAAAGAAATCCATTTAACCTTGACAACCTCCACGTCTTTATTATCAGATCCTGTCCATGAACACATCTTCTGGGCACTTTCATCATTATGTCCTTTTATTTCTGTTTCCCCCACCTCTTGCTTCATTTGCCATGCAGTGTGTAGCGCCCAGTGGAGGTTTCCATAGCTTTTTATATCGCTTTGGTTTTCACATCCTTTACATGTCTTCTGTCTTTTGATTTGTGAGCATTCTTGGTCTTTAAAACCTTTCGCAGCCCACCTTGCACTCGTCAGTAAAAAAGATGAAAAGGAGGTCAGTTTTTTTATTTAAAAAAAAAAAAAAAAGGCAATTTGACAGAACGCAACGTCTTAACTGCTCGGGAACATTCGCTGATCGTATACTCCTTGAATGCCTACGAAAGATGGAGTCTCATCCAAACGAAACAAAAATCCTCCCGTCTTTTGATTTTTTTAAAAGTGGGTTTGCGGAAAGAAATGAAGGCCAATACGTGGAAAACTTGAAACCACACAGTCCCCCCCATGTTGTTCCTTTTGCATACCTCTTTATCTACTTATCTACTCTTTATCGTTGTTAAGAACTGAATGTAAAAAAAACGCAAACACAACTAACCTCTAATTTAACTATACATATTTAAGAATAAGAAATACTCTATATGTGCACATAGATATACCTATACAAGCCCCACACACACACAAACACAAATGCATATGTATATACAAATCTCTAATGTCATATACTTTTATCTTGAAAAAGGAAGAGGATGAGCCTTTTCCATTGATGATTCAGGGAAACTAAAACAGAAGTCCAGTGCAGTATGTTAGGTAAAATCACTCGCACTCTGTTGCTTTTGGTGTTCGTTTCTTACTCTGTTCTTGCTTGTTATTTCCCCATGATGTAGCAAAGGGCAAAATGGGCAGGGTGACTTGAGTTTTTTTTGTTAACAGAAGAAGAAGAAGTAGTGGAACTAGGATCTAGTGTAGTTATAGTCTTTTCAAGCCTGATTCTGTGAAAACGGGGGGAGGGGACGGGCGGGCCGGGTCTTTTTTAAGTGGACGCTGTAAAGACAGTATATTTATGAAGATAACTTGGACATGAGTCACATTGGGGGGGGGTTGTAGGGGAGGAGGGTGGGTCTTCAGGACAGTTGTATATAGAACTGCTTTACCCATCAACCCTCGCCTGTCTTTTTCACAGGCGAGTCGGAGCTTGTACATTGAAGGCACTGAAGAGGACGGTTTGTGTGTTTTTATGTCTAGAAAGGTAAAGACTGTTTTAAATGAAGGCAGTAGAGGGGGGTGATGATCCTGTTTAGGGTTTCTGCAAAACCTAACAGTGAAGTCGTTAGTAAACGCGTCTCCCTCGAGCTTTGCAGGGAACGACAGGCGGTTTCGTGAACGTTGACCCTCTCGATATTTTTGCATGCTGGTGTAAATACCCCTGTATCAGTCCTTTGGTTTGAAGAGGCTGGTTAATCCAAAAGCGCTTTTTTTGGATGTTGTCCACAGGACAGATTCTGATGTTTTGAATATGAAATATTGCCCCTGAGAAAAAATTCCCTTTCCTGAGAAGAAGGAGCACCTAAGGTGTTTGTTTGTCACTGCAACAGCTTTCGTAGTGGTTTTTGGCTAAAGCTCTTTTGCAATCATTTTTTTCCTTGTGTAAAGTAACAAAAAAAAGTGTGTATGAGTGTGAATCTGTGTGGCTGTGTAAGAAATAATGTGAAAAGCTTGCTCTTTTTTGATTTTCTTCAGTTGTTCCTCAACCATATTTTAGCCTCAGAGCAGTTTTTAGGAAAATGTATCTACCCTGTGCTCTTATAGTAACTCAATGGAACAGTGTACCAGTTTGACACATTGCGCCTCTGAACGTATCCTGGCTGTCTGCAGGAAATTACGCCTCTTACTGGGCGTCTTACAGACCCAAATTACATGACCCAGACACCCTCAGGGACCCTCAGAAACACTGCTCTCACTCTTATTCAGGTACTTAAGCTATACCGAGGCCTAGCAGTGATCAAGCTCAACTACGGCTTATTTACATTAGCCTGTTCCAATGAAGACACAAATTATCGCCAAAATCTTAAATGATCAGAAGCAGTTTTTCTTGCCCTCAGAATTAGTTATTTTGTGTTCGATTGATAGGTTTCCTTCTCTTTTTCTATCCTTTATCCGTCTCTTCTGTGTTTTTTTTTTAGATCTCTGGATATAGTATCTTATGAATGTCAATCTTCTTCTCAGTTCACGACTGCTGAGTCTTTTGTTAGCACTTCGTTCTCTCTTAAGCTGCCGTGGCTTTTACTCCGTCTACTGTGTCATCGACGGAGGCATCTTGGCATTTTAGTGGCTACAAAGCACCAAACGTAACGATGACTTACACCAAGCTCAACCACGAAAACAAACATTTCATACAAGCGCACAAAACAGTGGTATGGCTTCTTAACAGCCGCCACAAATCCTTCATACAGTATGTTCACTTAAATGCCGGAGAACGCCGCAATTACAGGAAGCCATGGTCAGGTATCCATCTAGTTTAAGTGCTAACTTACATTTTTGTCTCTCCGCCGCCAATGGAGTTACACACAACACAGAGGAATGTGACAGATCTGCCTTCAGTTCTTCTTAAGCTTCAGGGAAAACCTAGTCAGCCTCTCACAGAGCATGTGAACCCGGAAAAATGGCGGAGCTCAGTCGGACATTGTGTTGCGATCAAACCTGCAGAACTGTAGGGCTGTGAAGGAACAAGGCGGGTCAAACTGGAGCAGAAGATGAAATAGTTCTCATTTGGGCTTTTTTTAGACAACCACTCCTCTCTGCTGTGGTTGGTTGAAACCTCTGCTGTATGTCGCTGAGTGTTTCTGTCGCTGCACACAGCTTGGTTGATGCCGTGGATTTCTATAGAGTCTGTTTTTCATTGGCCTGATCTGGATGACAAGAGCGTATTCTGAATTTCGCCTAAATTTTGTACCTCTTACAACAATCAAATCAGTGATGTTTGGTGAGAGCTATGTGAAGAGTCTTTAAAATTAAGTTTCAATAAGTATTTCATGTTGTAAGAACTCTTAAGATTACTTTCTACATTCCTGATGTTGGTTTTACTAGTAACCGGATTTTATTGTGATAGATAAATATAGCTCTAATGGGTTGGAAAACGGCTTGAGATATTTGGATAGACGCAGGAAGTGTCGTCCAGGGGTTCGGACTCCAGTTTGGGTAAAACACAACAAACCTCCTCTTTTCTTCAGTCATGATTTTTGTCCTGCTGAGGTTTCTAACGTTTTCGTAATCTCACCTCGGTTCTTAACGGGTGGCTGGACGCCCCGCCGCAGGGCCTGCTGGGCTTTTTCCTCTTTTCCGCTGAGATTTTGTTTTTGGGTTTGACGATATACCTCATTCCTTCAGTCCAGCGGGCCCTAGGGGGCGCTGTGCCAATGCTCAGGACGCCAAAGCCCCGTTTCACGGTTTGGTCCACCTGGACTGCAACTCTCATAAACATATTCACACACGCACAGACACCTACATACTTACACACAGGTTCTCCAAATACCCCAATGGACCTCATTTTTTCAATATCTACTGTTTACAGTTTAACAAAAAATTGTATAATTTAAAAAATATTTTTCTCATATTGTAGTTTTATTTATGTACAATAATTTTTTTGTTTTTGTTCTTATTTTGTACCTTGTGAGTTGGACTTTATTCTTCTAGGCTTATATTATCGATATCCGTGTAAATGAGCACTTAACAAGAATCACAATAATTGGTTTTAGCTTGATTGACTGCACTATTTTATTTTTCTCTCTCTCCCTGTTTTGAATGCAAAATCCGATTTTCTGATTGGGCTCATGAATAATAAATTGTCTCATAATGTCTGTGATTTTTTTGAAGAAAAGATGAAAGATGATTTGATTTCCTACAGTTGTTTTTTTTTTTGTTTTTTTTTACTTCATTTTGCATTGAACGTCAGGCGACGCTGATTAGATCTGTCTTTGTGCATGTGTAAAATATTTTACTGGTTATGTTATATTCGATTTGGTAAAAAAAAAGAAAATTGCCATTTTTGCCACACATTTCAGCTGTAATGTTGTGTAAGGTAGTATTCACTGGATGCTAGAACCTTCTTTTCAAAACCACTATTCTTCTAATAAATTTTGTTGTGAAAATAAAATCGGTGTCGTCTGAGTTCATTTATTCACACGTGAATCATTTCCTGTCTTAATTATATGGAGACCTTAAAATTGCAGATGAGCGTAGACTGATTGACAGGGGGGCGAGGCGCAGGGTTGACCTCTGACCCCTCCTCTTCCTAGGTTAACAGGCTACATAAGCAAAAGGTCTGAAAAGGTTAATTGCCGCCCTTCTGAAGGAATGACAAGGAAGTAAACACAGCATCGCTCTCAGACTCTGTTACTACAGGTGGAAACAGAAAAACAGTCTATTTTTTATTATCTGTTGATTATTTTTCTTGATTACACAATTAGATGTTTAGTCCATAAAAATGTAAATTACTGTTTCCCCAAAGCCAAAGGTGACATCAACAAATATTGTTTACCTGACCAAGAGTCCAAAATGACTCAAAACATTCATTTGATAATCCAAAAAGTAACGGATTGATTATTGGACTAATTGTTGCAACTCTAAAATAGTCATTTACAAGTTGAATTCATGCACAGTATTTACATAAGTCCTCTATCTTTGGTATCGGATACAGTTGGGTTTCATAGTCTGATATTGTTGCATCCCCCCCTCAGACAAGATTGAGACAACTATGTCTTTACATGGAGACTTTTCCACCAAGTAATATCTTCAACATAACTTAAACTTAACTTTGACCACCCTCAATCAATCAATCAATCAATCTTTATTTATATAGCGCCAAATCACAACAAAAGTCATCAAGGCACTTTCCACATACAGCAGGTCTAAACCGAACTCATCAGGGTTAATTTTAAAGAGACCCAACATTCCCACATGAGCAAGCACTTGGCGATAGTGGCAAGAAGACACCTCAAACACTCACACTAAACATCCCCAAAAAAAACATTTAATGTCCGAAGCTGACCTCTGAACCCACTCATCCACCTTGATCACAGGCCTACCGACTTGGTACCAAACCTTATCAAACTATCTGGGAAGCCAGTTTGGTGATATGATACCAATATCAAGAAGTTTCTTTTAACCTTTGTGTCGTCCTCCCGGGTCAAATTGACCCCGTCTCTTTTGACTGTTCCTTCTTCCCTTCCTCCCTCCCTCCTTCTTTCCTTCCTCCCTCCCTCCTTCTTTCCTTCCTTCCTTTCCTTCCTCCCTTCCTTCCGTCTGTCCTTCCTCCCTCCTTCCTCCTTTCCTTCTTTCCTCTGTCCTTCTTTCATTACTTCCTCCCTTCCTTTCTCCCTCCCTTCCTTCCTTCCCTCCTTTCTCCCTCCCTCCCTTCCTTCTTTCCTCCCTCCCTCTTACCTTATTTCCTCAGTCCTCCCTTCCTTCCTTCCCTCCTTTCTCCCTCCCTTCCTTCCTTCCCTCCTTTCTTCCTCCCTCCCTTCCTTCTTTCCTCCCTCCCTCTTACCTTATTTCCTCAGTCCTTCCTTCCTTCCTTCTTCCTCCCTTCCTTCTTTCCTTCATCCCTTCCTTCCGTCCTTCCTTTCCTCCCTTCCTTCCTCCTCCTTTCCTTCCTTCCCTCCTTTCCTTCCTTCCATCTTCCTTTCTTCCTTCCTTCTTCCTTTCTCCCTTCCTTCCTTCCTTCCTCCCTCCTTTCCTTCTTCCCTTCCTCCCTTCCTCCATCCCTTCCTTATTCCTCCCTTCCTTCCTTCTTCCTCCTTTCCTTCCTTCCTTCTTCCTTCCTTCCTTCTTCCTCCCTTCCTTCCTTGACTCGAGGACAACAGGAGGGTTAAACTGTGTGAATCTCATGTGTCTCCTAGTGGTCTTTCCGAACAATGAAACAAGTCCTCAATGTAGTGACTAATAAAAAACATCTAATAAAGCATCATGAAACTTTCACAATGATACCAAAACAAGTATTATGTTGTTTGCAGTCAACAACAAACACCTCATAACCCAGCTTCAAGTCAAACCTTCATGATGTTCAATGCCAACAACAAACTATTGGAACAGCAGCTATTGCACCATCGGAGCAGGACTTCTGGCCGTTCTACCCACCGACACACTCCAAGTCTGTATAATTCATGAGGTTGACAAGTTTATAGTTTACTTGTGTACTTTTGTGTTATTTAGCCAAATACCCTTGGTGCTTTTGGGAGTCATTCAACCAATGAGATCATCTCAACCTACAGACTATCTTTGCCTCTGAGGTACTAAAACTCCAACTGAACATTTCTTTACCTCCTCCACCTTTCCTCCCACTCTGATACACTTTTGTCTGTATTTACTTTTCTATCTCTGCTGCTTTCTGTGTTTTTACATTCAGGGCATCTTGAAAATTCATAAAAGGCAAAATAAGTGTCAAACATTGAGGCTCACTTTCTTTCCTGTCTTCTTTTACTTCTTTCCTTCCTCACTTTCTTCCATCTTTCTTTCCCGTCTTCTTTTCCTTTCTTCCGTCTTTCTTTCCATCCTTCTCTACTTCCTTCCTTCCTTCCTTCCTTCTTGTCTTATTTTCCTTTCTTCCGTCCATCCTTCCTTCCTTCCTTCGTTACTTCCTTCCTTCCTTCCTTCCTTCTTGTCTTATTTTCCTTCCTTCCTTCCCTTTTTCCTTACAGTCTTTTTTCTTTCTTCCGTCCTTCCTTCCATTTGCCTGTTGTTCCTTCCTTCCATCTTTTCTTCCTTCCTTCCTTCTTTCCTTCCTTCCATCTGTCCTTTCTCCCTTTATTCCTTCCTTCCTCCCTCCCTTTCTTCCATCTTTCTTTCCTGTCTTCTTTTCCTTCCTTCCCTCTGTCCTTCCTTTCTTCTTTTCCTTTGTTCCTTTCCTTCCATCCTTTTCATCAAATTGCGCCGTATATGTGACCCTTGAATGAAGATGAATTTGCCTTAAAGTGTCAAATAGAGTCTTCGCTTCGGGAATCTTTTACAGGACTATTTTACAGAAGTCTTGAAGGAGACGTAACCTGCACATTTCCATATTTCTATATAATCTGGCGGTTTATTAGTATATCTTTGCATGATTTTTGCAGTCTGGAAGATGCTACAGGGCCCTGAAATGTGCAATAACTGCATTTGCACTGTAGCCTATTTTTTTCTTTTCAGTTTAAGAAACAGTTCTGAAAAAGGCCATTTTAGCTCCTGTCTCTTTAAGAACCGCCTCTCGATGAGCCCACTCTGTTCTGATTGGTCAGCTTCAGGGAAGTTTCCTCTGGGCAACATAAACAACCAGTAGTCGTAGGATTTTGCTTCTGTACTCGTGCTTTACTCAAAATGGAAGCGTCCACAAACACATCTGTACGTGTTTGAGCCTGAATCATCTCCGAAATATACGATTGGACAACGTGAACCACCCCTCTGATGTCGGCATGAGTAGAAAGTAAAGGTAAGTAGGTTCCAAGCGAGCCGAGCTGATACTAAAATGTGACGTCAACAGACTGCCGACCACTGATTGGTCAAAGAGTGTCGTCACTGGAAGAGTCATGTGCGCGACGGCCCACACAAGAATCAAAACCCGTCGTTTTTAAATACCGGCAACAATAGTTACAGCGGTTTGTTTCATGCCAGTTAGCAATAGCATACATGGCTGTTGTGGGCCCCACCGTGGTCCGTCGACGAGGTGCAGTCCTCCATTGTTTATGGGTTTGTGTCGTGTATAAAACAATGTCACGGCAGTTTCGTGCAGCCATGCTATGACGACCCCGCTCACGTTGAGGAGGTACTCTGAAGTAATGGAAAACAACGTGCCTGGTACCAAAACCGAGTAGAGTAGAGTCAAGTCGGGTAGTGCTAGAACTGTATAATGGAAAAACCCCATAAGTGGATTTAAATAGCAGGGATACTTTTTACATCCCTTCCATCTAATACAACAACTGTGTATAAATGACAGAAAATCACAAAAAAGCATTTTTATGTCCCCTTTAAATTTGTTTTCTCTGTTTTTTGGGGGATTTTGGATGTTGGGGTTTGGTTTATGGGTTGCTAAACAGCTATAAATAGAATAAAATAGTCGTTATAGTCATTGTACAAGTGCAATGAAATTGAAATGCAGTCCTTAAAAGTGCAAGAAAAACCATATTAATGAATAATTGCTTCTAAAAAGAAAAGAAAACAGAAAATTTGAATTAAAATGAATAAATAAATAAATAAAAGTGGGATTATTTTGACAGTGACTGGTGCAAACAGGAAGCCGATCAATCCAGTCCTGCGCCATCAGAGCTGCAGCAAACAGTAACTAAGCAGCTAATTGTCTCACAATGAGCAACTGACGATTTTAGCAACAACAAAAAGAATTAAATTAACTTAGATGGATCATTGTCTGCTGATTAATCCATCCATCCATTTCCTGCTGCTTATCTAGGTCCAGGACGGGTAAAATTAATCAATTATATGAACTGGAGTTATAGCTTTATATACTGCTGAGAACTACTGATATAATAAATCATTCTAGGCCATATCATCCCCACTGATTTTCCATCAAGCTTTCATACTTTTTTTGGGGCAGTATGATAATGAAACAGGTATTAAATTGCTTCCCATGTATTACAAAAGTCTTAAATTTAACTCGGTGAACCCTGCAGCAGCTATGTACTTACCTCCCCTCCTTCCCTCCTTACCCTCCCCTCCCTTTCTTTCTGTCTAAGTCTCTCTTACACTGTGGTTTTTCTCTCTGCTGTGTTAGAGCCTGAGGTAAAAAGGCCTCAGCGATGGATGGAGGCAGGAAAAGACAAATAACTTTTCAGGGCAAAGGAAGTAGGTCATCCTCCTATCAAATATTTATTTCTCACACTGTGCCTAAGGCTCCAAAAGGACTCCCTCTTTAGATACTGTATGTATGAGCATGTGTGTGTGTGTGTGTGTGTGTGTGTGTGTGTGTGTGTGTGTGTGTGTGTGTGTGGCTTCATACCTCACTTATTTGCACATCGGGCCTATATGGCTGCTCGTGGTCTGTGTCTGATTGGATTTGAGATGCTGAATATCTGGAGGTTCCACTCTCACTTCAGGAGGTCTGACTTCATTTTTTTCTCTTCTCATTCAGTATTTTTCTTTATTAAACAGATACTGAAATAGCTTTTTTTTTACCACCGTGTCTGCAATGTGGGCTCCTTCAGTATGCTTTTTTTTTTTTTTTTTTTTTTTTTGGTCCATTTTCTGGCACATGACGAATTGGTCGCTCTGAATTAGGGGAAAAGAAATCAGGACAAAAATGAGGGCAAAAAAATCCTGAATAAAAATACCTGCAGCTGGTTGCTCTGTAGGTCTTTTGTCTTAAGATAGAAAGTGTAAGGTGAGGTCTAAATTCTGCATTAAAGACATTTAATAAAACCTTTTATTCAGAGAATGATGGCAGAAAGCAGCTCATCGTGAGTGACGTCATATTTTCAAGCCTAAAAAATGTTGACATCGTACATTTCTGCAAACCCGCAGATATGCTGAATCTCTACGTTTCATTACCTTTAATACTCATCATGTCAGCATCTCTACAATACTCATATCAACGTTTAAGGTGATGTAGTTCAGATGACGTCTATGGGTCAATGACGTATAAGGATTTATTTAAAAATAATAAATATGGGAATATCTATTGCAGTAATTCAAACATTAAGAATGTTGAGTTCACATAAATTCATATTAAAATAGTAAATTAGGTGTTTTATGTGTTTTTCCATCTCGATGAATTAGAACTGAATAAAAAAGTCATGTGGTGCGACCATGATCTATCTTAAAATAAATGAATTTAAGTGTTTAGAAAGAAATTATTTGCATGTCTTTTAAGTTTTTGTAAATAATAATCTAATATTTATGTTCTATAATGTCACAGTTGCCTTCTTAAATGTATGTACGACTTATTTTTCCTGTAAATTGCTTAAAAATGATTAAAAAAGTGTAAAAATACAATTCAGTTAATCATACTGTATCAGTGATTAATATTAAAAGTGATATTTTACTCTGAATTTAATACAGTTATTGGTTTTATTGGTCGCACCACATGATATTTTGTGACTTTAAATAACAGAAAAATTACTAATAACTTGTGGTTTTTGAAAAGTTAAAGTGATTACATATAAAGGAAAGGTAGGACATATATATGGTATTTTTTTAAATCAATTTAAACCTTTTTCTAACTGAAAAAAATGCAGTTAGACTGAAAATGTCATAGTCACGTCATTGACCCAAATATGAGCTGATGTTCTTATTAAGAGGAGGAAAGGTTGGTTTTTTTTTGTTTCTTAAGCCCTCACCTCAAGCTATCCAGATGTTTTATTTTGTGCCTTATCTACTGTAACTAGACCTTTTACCACCATGTCGTCACATCATAACACATCTTTATTCAACTGATAAAAGCCGACAATGAAGCGCAGAGATTAAACATATCTGTGGTCTGCAGAAACGTTAAGTACAATGCCAACATTTTATTCTGCCGCCAAGCCAGTTGGTCACGGTTCAACGTTTGTATTTTGTAGAATAAATGACAAACCTTCTTTGTTTTCTTATTTTTTCTTTGTTTTTTTATACAGAAAAAATACAGAATTGTGATCATAAATCCGAAGTATGAACTGCGACCTCAGTCATATCACACAACCAGAGGATTTAAAATTACACTATTGAATAATTTACGCTAGAACAAGCACATTTTATGCTTGATAAATCATTTAACCCTTACATACTGTTTGGGTCAAATTTAACATGTTTTGACATTTGACAGATGTAAAAACACCACAAATGTTGTTTTTTTCCACCTAAATTGGCACAAATTTGACCCGAATGTATTGACATGTGTTTTAGTTAAATGAATAGTTAATTGTTTTAACAAGATAGTAGTTATGAGGATTTATTTTTTTGATGTAGCAATGAAGACTAAAGTTCTTGAAATTATCACTTTCAATAAAATAACATTTAAATCATTATTGCTATGTTATAGTTTCATGTCTTAGGTAAAATAACGAAAACTTAAAAATACAAAAAAGAAACATAAAAATGACATTAAATTGACTAAAGAAACCTAAAAAATGCAAAAAACAGACATAAAAATGACTAAAAACAACCTACAGTTAGTTTGAGTGACAGCTGCCATCTGGTTACCGTAGCAACCATGAGATGGAATGACTAAAGAGACTCTAAACTACCAAAAAGAGACATTTCAATCATTATTGCTATGTTATATTTTCATGTCTTAGGTAAAATAGGACATGATATTGTGTGATAGGAGATGTTTAGTGGTGTAAAAGCTAATAAATACACTCTCTCTGCTCTCTGAGACATTAATCAAAGGTTTAATCACATTTATTGATCAGTCAGATCGACTATTGATGCTTTCAGTGGCTCAACATTTGGTATAGACACTTTTCATGAGGGGATTCTTAGAGCGAGGGTGCAGAATATGCAATAATCAATTATCTAAATTGCTGTTGGCTAATTTTCAGTCTAACATACAGACAGGAAATAGATAATAAATGGACATTTCTTAGCTTTACTGCCGCCTGCTGTTTCCAGTCTTTCCACTGTGACGAAAAAACATACAGAAATAAAAACAACCTTCATCATAAAAAAACATTAATGTCTCTCATTGCGATCTCAAATAAATTGCATAACAGTAATGTGCACTGAAGAAAATGTACAAGCAGAAACATTTGATATAATAAAAATATTCTCCTCATTCCAGCCCTTTTTTACTCCTGAGACATGAACACGTCTCCCTCGTCTCCCCCCTCTCTCTGTTTTTCATGTACACACCGACTGCTGTGAGAATGTCAGAGGCCCCATCAGTAGCCCCCCCCCCTGCTGTGGTGTGTGGTGGCTGGGCCCAGCAAGGCTCCCCATTACTGATTAATGGAACCGCATCAGCTCCATTCAATTAAGACTCAGCGCCAGCCCCATGCGGTCGTCTCCCCAGGCCTGTCTGAGCCGCGTTTAGCTGCGACACACCGAGGACGACGGCTCCTAACAAGCTCTGAAACAGGAAACCGATGGAGGCTGAACCACCTAAACTCTCTTTATGCTTAACCCACTTCTTTAAGATCTACTTGATTTTTTTCCTTTTCATCGCTGTTTTCTGAAGCACTTTGAATTGCCTTTGTGCTTTAAATGCCCCTAACAATTAAACTTGTCATTTACCCTTTAACACATATTTATATATATATTTATATATGTATGAGATGAATTATTAATATAAGGCTCTAATGGCTAGTTGTACATGTATACTGGATCAATCCTTATAATTATTTAAGCTTGTTTTGTTTCTTAAATGTGAGAATTTTTTTTTAAATAACTGTAAATGGTATATATTTGGATTTTAAAGTGTTTAAAGTAATTGGAAGATGTCACCTTTGGCTTTCTGAAATCATAAATCACACATAAAGTAAACAATTAAGAAAGAATAAGCTGATGATGAAAAAAAAACAATCATACTTGTTTCCTTAATTGGGTTCAAAGCTTTACATTCCTATTATTTAAAAAAAAAAAAAATTAAAAACATATATAAATACCTGAGGTTAGAAATGTCACTTTTTAAAAATTGTCTTTCTGCAGAAAAACATTAAAGTTAACTTTAATTTACTGGAATAAAAGAATCAACATCCATTTAGTCACCTGGAGATCTGATTTAATTAATTAACTTTTTTTTTTTTGGGAAGGTTGTGACTTTCCTAAAAGCCAATATTCCTCAAGTGATAATTACATTAGCTGCTTAAACTCACTGATTTAGACCAATAAATTCATCTCCTGTTTGTCAGAGAATAATACAATCTGTTTATTTTAGATTAGGCCTCTGGATTTTCTTACAATGTCTCTTTTTAAAACATTTCTTAACAATATCAGACATAAAAATGACTAAAAACAACCTACAGTTAGTTTGAGTGACAGCTGCATTCTAGTTACCGTAGCAACTATGAGATGGAATGACTCAAGAGATTCCAAACTACCAAAAAAGAAACATAAAAATGA
>NC_084971.1:32447000-32452000 GCF_963691925.1 Scomber scombrus
TCTGGCGATGATTTGATGGTTCAGGCTTTACAGGGTTATAACTTTTCATATTAAATAAATCAATTTAATCTGGGGATTCATGTCAATAAGGAACCATTTACATGTTTTTATATGAAGTAATTATTAGTATAAGTACGCTGTAGGTGGATAAAATATTTAATATTTATCATTATTTTGTGGTTACACCATTTGACATTTTCAGGAGCATTCAGTCTTACTTTTGGTTAAATAAAAAATGGTGCAAATGTCATTTTAAATTATATAAAACCAACAAATTAAGGTTTGGGTTCATTTTGAAGCTTTATCGAAGGGATTTTGGTTCCTTTTGTTTTTCTCTTTAACCCTCCTGTTGTCCTCGAGTCAAGGAAGGAAGGAAGGAAGAAGGAAGGAAGGGAGGAAGAAGGAAGGAAAGGAGGGAGGAAGGAAGGGAGGGAGGAAGGAAGAAGGAAGAAAAGGAGGAAGGAAGGGTGGAAGGAAGGAAGGGAGGAAGAAGGAAGGAAGGGAGGAAGAAGGAAGGAAAGGAGGGAGGGAGGGAGGGAGGGAGGGAGGAAGGAAGGAAGGGAGGAAGGAAGAAGGAAGAAAAGGAGGAAGGAAGGGTGGAAGGGAGGGAGGAAGAAGGAAGGAAAGGAGGGAGGAAGGAAGGGAGGGAGGAAGAAGGAAGGAAGGGTGGAAGGAAGGGAGGAAGAAGGAAGGAAAGGAGGGAAGGAGGAAGGAGGAAGGAAGGGAGGAAGAAGGAAGGAATGGAGGAAGAAGGAAAGAAAAGGAGGGAGGGAGGAAGGAAGGAAGGAAGGGAGGAAGGAAGAAAAGGAGGAAGGAAGGGTGGAAGGAAGGGAGGAAGAAGGAAGGAAAGGAGGGAGGAAGGAAGGGAGGGAGGAAGAAGGAAGGAAGGGTGGAAGGAAGGGAGGAAGAAGGAAGGAAAGGAGGGAGGAAGGAAGGGAGGGAGGAAGAAGGAAGGAAGGAAGGGTGGAAGGAAAGGAGGAAGAAGGAAAGAAAGGAGGGAGGGAGGAAGGAGGAAGGGAGGAAGAAGGAAGAAAGGGAGGGAGGAAAGGAAAGAAGGAAGGAAAGAAGGAAAGAAGCTACTAAATATATATATATATATTTTAAAAACCAGAATATGCAGTGAAGGAAAAAGAAATATTTTAGTTCAAAATAACGTGTGAGCAAAAAACTCAATAAAAACAACGATAATAGGTGCAAAAATCATAATTGGCACTTAAAGCTTGGTCAATAGTTAATTTTTAATTCATTTTTATTCCAAATCTTCCATTTTTAACTCTGATATATTGCAGATATATTCTGAATACATTAATAATACTACAAAGGAAGCAGCTGAAGCCGATGCAGTGTTGTGATATCTGCAGCCTAAATGCGACTGTCAGTTTAGTTTTATTTGCACAATAATGAGAATATAAATACATTGAATAGAAAAGTAATTATGGTTGCAGGAAAAGGAAGGACTTCTCTTTATTATAACAAATAAAAGATGACGTCGTTTGTCATTTTAAAAACAAACAAAGCACAAAACACCCAAGCGAGCATAAACATAGCAAAACAAAAGAAAAGAAAGTGTCATGTTTCAGAGTATTATGCAGATCTTTACCTTCACATGTCTATTCTGTCCTACTGAGCTCCTTCCTCTGCTTTTATTCAGTGTAAATTACTTCAGGTAGAACGGAGCAGGAAGAGGAAAGGAAACCAAATTAATTTTTATCCACACCTACCTCGAGCTGCTGTAACTCAATCTAATCTCACCTTCATCATTTCCTTTTTATTCACAGAATTCAGCTGCAAGTATTTTAACGTTTCTAAAAATACTACGGCGATTATTTCTCTCTCTCTCTGTGTGTGTGTGTGTGTGTGTGTGTGTGTGTGTGTGTGTGTGTGTGTGTGTGCGCTGCAGTAAAAATTCATCTTGGATATATTAATCTGAACCTTTATGCAATAGAGCTTTGTCTATATTTACTATATAGTGCATTTTATTTGAGTGTCCATTGTATTTTAATGTCATTTTAACCCTCCTGTTGTCCTCGAGTCAAGGAAGGAAGGAAAGGAGGAAGGAAGAAGGAAGGAAAGGAGGGAAGGAGGAAGGAAGAAAATTGACCCCGTCTGTTTTGACTG
This sequence comes from Scomber scombrus, assembly GCF_963691925.1. NCBI lineage: Eukaryota > Metazoa > Chordata > Actinopteri > Scombriformes > Scombridae > Scomber > Scomber scombrus. The sequence continues at coordinate 32,449,119 of NC_084971.1, forward strand.
TTCCTTCTTTCCTTCCTTCCTTCCTTCCTCCCTCCTTCTCTCTTTCTTTCCTTCCTCCCTCCTTCCTTCTGCCTCCCTTCCATCTTTCCTTCCTTCCATCTGTCTTCTCTTCCTTCCTCCCTTCCTTCCTCCCATCTTTCTTTCCTTCCTTCCATCCTTCCATCTTTCTTTCCTTCCTTCCATCTTTCCTTCCTTCCTTCTTCCTCCCTTCCATCTGTCTTTCCTTCCTTCCTCTTCCTCCCTTCCTTCCATCCTTCCATCTTTCCTTCCTTCCATCTTTCCTTCCTTCCTCCCTCCTTTCCTTCCTTCAGCCTCCCTTCCATCTGTCCTTCCTTCCATCTGTCTTCTCTTCCTTCCTCCCTTCCATCCTTCCATCTTTCTTTCCTTCCTTCCATCTTTCCTTCCTTCCTTCTTCCTCCCTTCCATCCGTCTTTCCTTCCTTCTTCCTCCCTTCCATCTGTCCTTCCTTCCTTCCTCCTTTCCTTCCTTCTTCCTCCCTTCCATCATTCCTTCCTTCCTTCCATCTTTCCTTCCTTCCTTCCATCTTTCCATCTTTCCTTCCATCCTTCCATCTTTCCATCTTTCCTTCCATCCTTCCTCCCTTCCTTCCTCCCATCTTTCTTTCCTTCCTGGCATCCTTCCATCTTTCTTTCCTTCCTTCCATCTTTCCTTCCTTCCTTCTTCCTCCCTTCCATCCGTCTTTCCTTCCTTCTTCCTCCCTTCCTTCCATCCTTCCATCTTTCCTTCCTTCCATCTTGCCTTCCTTCCTTCCTCCTTTCCTTCCTTCTTCCTCCCTTCCATCATTCCTTCCTTCCTTCCATCTTTCCTTCTTTCCTTCCATCTTTCCTTCTTTCCTTGACTCGAGGACAACAGGAGGGTTAAAGCACTATATTTTGGACAGAGTGATTTTGGACACAGCTGATGTAAAAAAGGCGACTCTACAGCTGATTTTGACGACACAAAATTATGACTTAGATTATTTAGTGTCTGAAATGTTGCTTTGCTGAATAATAGATAATAATAGGAGTGAATAAGTGAATAACGGAGGGATTTTGGACTCAATCTTCAGCTGTTATGAACCTGAAAGAGAGAGACTGAAGCAGAACCTCATGTGACCGACTGACTGGACATCTTCAGCTCCTCGGTGATGTGGCCCTGACTTTAAAAAAAAGAAAGAAAGAAAGGAAGAAAGGAAGAAAGAAAGAAAGAAAGAAAGAAAGAAAGAAAGAAAGAAAGAATGGTAACTCTCAGGAAACTAAGTGAAAACCTCACAATTACAACTTGATTTGAATCTGAAAAGAGAGCAAATGTTCAACAAGGTCAAATATAATTGAAAAACTTGAACTGATGGCCACATTTTTTTTCTTTTCATTTCTTTCTTTCTTTCTTTTTTTATTTTTAACATTTCTTTCTTTCTTTCTTTCTTCTCGAACAGGAACTCCTCCCAGGTCACCTTGATATAGTTTCGACTCTCTTTTTTGCAACTGCCTGAAATATTCAGTTTGCCTCCGGCTCTCTCTATCTCTCTCTCTCTCTCTCTCTCTCTCTCGTTCACCTTCCCCCCATCTTTCTCTTTCTCTGTCATTCACACCCACCCACCTCCACCAACCTTCTTTTCCTAACTTCCTCTCTCCTCCTTCCTTCATCTTTTCTTCTCAAATTTCTTTTCTTCTTTTTATTCGCCATCATCCCACGTTATACACTTCCCTCTTCTTCTTCTTCTCTTTGGTCTATTTTTTCCTTCCTTTCTTCTCCAGTATTCAGGAGATGCAGTAGCCGCAGGGTGTGTGCACGTGCATGTGTTTGTGTGTGTGTGTGTGCACGTGCATGTGTGTGTGTGTGTGTTTTGGGCCGCTGGCTGCAGGAGGTTACACAGTGGATCCAATGAGCACCTGGAGACCACTAACCATGATCATATCAATAAAAGGACATCTGCTCTAGGGCTAAAAAAGACCTGCAAGAGAGGAGAGGAGAGGAGGAGGAAAAAGAGAGAGTGTGTGCAGTGGGGGAGGTGGAGGAGGAAAAGGAGGAGGAGGAGGAGGAGGAGGAGAGCTGAGCAGGAAAGAGAACAAAGAAAGAGAAGAGAGTAAATGGAGAGGAGAGAGGACTGTAGAGAAAGAGAGATGAACAAAGGAGAGCAAGAGTGGTGATGGGAAGGGAAAGAAGAGAGGAGAAGAGATGTAGAAGGAAAGGGGGGGAGAGTATGAAGGAGGAGAAGAAGAAAGAACGAGTGAATATAGCTTCCAAAAAAAGGAGAGGAAAGTGAAATGAATGAATTATTAGAAATAAGAGAGTGAGGGGAAAGAGATGGAAAAATAATTCAGAGAGGAGAAAAAGAGAAAGAAAAAGAGTGAAGAGGAGAAAAAGTAAATATTAAAAAAATGCAGAAATGTTACGTAGAGAGAAGATAAAGAGACAATAAAGGAAGGAGTAGAGGAGGATGAGTAAGAGAAGACGAGTGGGATGAGGTGAAAGAAAGAGAGAGAACAAAAGAGATCATTCACTGGGAGACATGACATGAGAGGAGGAGGAGGAGAAGAAGAGGGGATGGAGTGATGAGTGGAGAAGAGGAAGAAAGAGGAGAGAGAAAATAAAAACAAAGACAGAAGGGAGAGAAAGAGAAAGAAATGAGAGAGGAGAGGAGAGGATGGATCGATGAGAGAGGAGGAGAGGAAATGAGAGGAGAGGAAAGGAAAAAAGAGGAGAGGGAAAGGAAAGGAAAAAAGAGTGAAAGAGAGAGAAGAAGAAACAAGAGGAGAGGAAATAAACGAGGAAGAGAGGAAACGAGAGAGGAGAGGAAAGAAGAGAGGAAACGAGAGAGAAGAGAGGGAAACAAGAGAGGAGAGGAAAGGAAAGGTGGGGAAAAAGAGAAACGAGAGGAG
>NC_084971.1:32457000-32468880 GCF_963691925.1 Scomber scombrus
CACCACACAGAAATGGTCATAAATAATAGGACCCAAAAACAGCCCTTTGTAGAAGTGAGGACCGGCCCAAAACGTCCTCACTCTCAACGTCAACAGGTCCTCACAAAGATAGAAATACAAGAAACACACACACACACATACACATACATACATGCACTCCCACCCTTCCCCCTTGTAGTCTAAACTGGGAGAAAAAAAGGGGGGGGGGGGCGTCTGCTGAGAAGCGGTGGGAACGTGTCACAACCCTCTCCGCTGTCCCCTGTTAACCCCGTCACCTTTGACCTGTGAGGCTTCGGGGGGGTGAGGGGGGGTGGGGGGGTGGAAGAGGGTGACGACTCGTTTCCCAACGTCCGTTTTTTTAATTTGTTAGCTTTGTGCAGCAGATGTTTCACTCACTTTTCAGACAGAAGGTGGCACCGATCATTAGTACGAATACATCTGAATCTTTTTATTTAATTATTTTTTTTTATTTTACCACCTTGCTGCCGTGTTTGCCACCTGCGTTAGCAAGTGGAAGTCATGCTCCTACACAGAAATGTCTGAAAGTTCTTGTAATTACCACTGAGGGACTGATTTTCTCTCTCTTCTCTCTCTCTCTCTCTCTCTCTCTCTCTCTCTCTCTCTCTTCCAAGACAGCAGCTTGTTAATGATGAATCTGATTTAACATGCAACGTGTTAACACCTTCACAGACTCACTGCACATTAGTTCAGTCTGACAGAATTTTGTGAAATGAGAAAAAAATTACGTCTTTTAAAAAAAATCCAACCGGAGTCAAACATCAACAAACATGTTTTGAGAGCGAAACCATATGAGGAGGAGTAACGGAGGAGATCATTTATTATTAAAGGCTTTATCTGTATTTATTTTTTTCCCCCTTATGTACAGATAGATGTTTAATTTGTCAACTAAACCTGATACAAAATAAAGTCAGATTCTTACAAAAACTAGTTGTTGCCAAGAGTTAATCCATCAATTTAAGGTTCTGTCAATCAGCTTTTTATATTTTTTAACTATTAAACTCTCCATCGATTTATTGAGCTTGCCTTCATTTAATTTACAATCTATTATGTAAAATTAACCTTCCTGTTGTCCTCGAGTCAAGGAAGGAAGGGAGGAAGGAAGGATGGAAGGGAGGAAGAAAGGATTGAAGGGAGGAAAGAAGGAAGGAAGGAAGGAAGGAAGGGAGGGAGGAAGAAGGAAAGGAGGGAGGAAGGAAGGGAGGAAGAAAGGTAGGAGGGAGGGAGGAAGGAAGGAAGGAAGGGAGGAAGAAGGAAGGGAGGAAGGAAGGATGGAAAGGAGGAAAGAAGGGAGGAAGAAGGAAGGAAAGGAAGGGAGGAAGAAGGAAGGAAAGGAGGGAGGAAGGAAGGAAGGGAGGGAGGAAGTAAGGAGGGAGAAAGGGAGGAAGGAAGGATGGAAGTGAGGAAGGAAGGAAAGAAGGGGGAGGAAAGGAGGAAGAAGGAAGGGAGAAAGAAGGAAGGGAGGAAGGAAGGAAGGAAAGGAGGAAAGAAGGAAGGAAGGAAGGGAGGAAGGTAGGGGGGAGGAAAGAAAGAGAGAAGGAGGGAGGGAGGAAGGGAAGGGAAGGAAAGAAGGAGGGAGGAAGAAGGAAGGAAAGGAGTAAGGAAGGGAGGAAGAAGGAAGGAAAGGAGGGAGGAAGGAAGGGAGGAAGGAGGTAGGAAGAAGGAAGGAAAGGAGGAAGGAAGGGAAGAAGAAGGAAGGAAAGGAGGGAGGAAGGAAAAGAGGAAGGGAGGAAGGAAGGAAAGAAGGACAGAGGAAAGAAGGAAGGGAGGAAGGTAGGGGGGAGGAAAGAAAGAGAGAAAGAGGGAGGGAGGAAGGGAAGTAAGGAAGGAGGGAAGGAAAGAAGGAGGGAGGAAGGACAGACGGAAGGAAGGAAGGGAGGAAAGAAGGAACAGTCAAAACAGACGGGGTCAATTTGACCCGGGAGGACGACACAAAGGTTAAAGTTGTTTTGTTCTATTTTAAAGGAGGAACAAGGATACAAATTAATTCCTTTAGCAACGTTAAACCCAAAACAACCTACTATTATAGCCTGTATTCATATTTCTGAACCTTGAGGTGTCAGTGATGTCATCATTTCCTTTAATGCTTCCTGTTTATAGTGTCTGGTAACAAAGGTATGTGGCTGCTGTTTGTTGGGTGGCAAATAGTAATAAGTTATCTCCGCTCATTTCACAAAATTCTGCAACACAAGTAACAGATAGATGATCACCAGTAACATTGAGGTGAACATGGAGCTGGACTGTGTATGAAATGCTTAGAGGGCGGAAACAGGAAGTAGTGATACCGACTCCACCTTCCTGGTCACTGTAAGATCAGCACATCGTAATCTACTGCACTTATTTGGGAGTTTTATTCCTCCTGATGATTCCCCATCATTGCTGTAAACACTCACTAACACTAAAAGAACAAAGTAAACACTCGCTGCTTAACGCCTTAAAAGTGTGGGTGAAATACGACGAGCCTTTTTTTTTAAAGAAACAACAGTTTTGTCTGCACCCAAAAAAAAAAAGAAAAGTAGTTTAACTCCACCAGAAGCTCTCTCTGCTTCACCAGACTGACAGATCTCACCGCTGCTGCTGCTCAGAGATACCTGCACATGAAGAGGTGAGATCTTCACAACTTTAATTTCATAACAGAGCCCCCCCCCCCCTCCCCTCCCCCCCCTTTCCCCAATTAAATTAGTACCGTTTACTTCCTGTGACAAGTCGCTGCCGGCTGTCACAGCTGTGAGGGAGCGAAGAGCAGCACTTAAAAAAACCAGCAGCCACACATCACAAACCAGAAGGCATTTCGGAGGCTTTTTTCCAACACACAGGGATTAATAATGAGCTGGAGTTAGGTAGGTAGGTAGTTAGGGGCCGCAGAGTCTCCTGCCGCAGGGTGAAGAAGACGAAGGTGACGATGAGGTTGACTCGTTGATTTCATGTCTCGAGAGGGAAGAACTGTCTTATGTTACAAAAACTGCGGCTGTGCGCAAAAAAACACACAAAACAAACATCAAAAAATGTCCTTTCATCAGTGATAGAGTCCCTACAGTGTGTATACCTCTTTAACTTGGTGTGTGTGTGTGTGTGTGTGTGTGTGTGTGTGTTGTGTGTGTGTGCGCGCCACATCACATCCACAGTACTACACACACTCCTTGCAGCCACACTCAACGGGCTTCTCCACATCCTGCGAGAACGAGGTCCCGTCGTCGCACTCGAAGGCGAGCCGCCGGCGTCGGACCCTCAGAGCGGCGCAGCAGGAGGCGGCGGTGACGCCCGGCTCGGCCCCCCGCCTGGCACCGGCCCACACACTCCACCCAGGAGAAAGGCTTGGACGTCTGGCAGAGGACGGTGCCGCGCTGCAGACGGTGGTAATCTCTCACCGGCTCACCTCGACACTGGGACTCTGAGGGGGGGAGGGGGAGGGTGGGGGGGGAGGGTGGGGGGGAGGGTGGGGGGGGAGGGTGGGGGGGGGGCACAGAGGGTTAGGGTCACCAAGGTCTGGGTCCAAACCAGGCGGGGAGTTCCGGTCCTCTGAAATGATGCCAACGCGGAAGTAACTTTAAACTGCATTCTATCTTTTCTATCTTTTGCCTTTATTTGTAAGTACAGTAGTTGGCAGAGAGGCCCTTCCTTCTTTCCTCCCTCCCTCTACCTTCCTTCCTTCCTTCTTTCCTCCCTCCTTTACTTCCTTCTTCCCTCCTTCGTCCCTGCTTTCCGTCCTTCATTCCTTCCTTTCCTTCCTCCCTTCCTTCCTTCCTCCCTCCCTCCTGTCCTTCCTTTTTTCCTTCCTCCCTCCTTTACTTCCTTCTTCCCTGCTTCGTTCCTCTTTTCCTTCCTTCTTCCTCCCTCCCTCCCTTCCTTTCTTCTTCCTCCCTTCCTTCCTTGACTCGAGGACAACAGGAGGGTTAAAGCAACACAAACACAGCATTTGAAAAGCTGTCGGCCACATCTCTGCTGGTCTTTGTGGAAGATGCTTAACCCCAAACTGCTGCACCAGTGTATAAATGTGTGTGTGAATGTTAGTTTCCCCCTGGTGGGCAGGTTGGCACACTGCATGGCAACGTCTGCCGTCAGTGTGTGAACGGAGGAATGTGACTTATAATATAAAAGGTGCTTTGAGCCATCAAAAGACTAAAATAGTTCTATATGAGTAGAGTACAGTACGATCTCTATCCAGCAATAATATCCTGAATAAAAGACGAGACCAAGCAGAAAATGGTTCTGACGACTAGGTGTGTGAGTTATATTCAGTCAGTAGGATTGAAGCTGGATTTATACTTGACACAGAGGGCAACCAGCTGAAGCCCCCCGCAGCGTTGGGTTTTGATTTATAGTTAATCAACGGATTTCACTGGTTAATAACAGCGCCGCCACACAAGATGGATGTTGTTAAAGATCAGGCTTTAATTATACTCCTCGTCGTAACCGTGTTTACATTCTAGTCATTTAATTTGTGATATAGAGCGATGATGGGTTAGATTTTTTTTTTGTGTGTCTTGTTTCATTATACATGATACGAGACTACTGTCATGTGTTGGTTTATACTCTCATGTTCACTGATAGGTTGACGGTGACGAGGAGGAGATTTACGGAGATAAGCGTAGATGTAAGAGCTTCGACTCCCTCGGTGTTGGCTTCACTATCAACGATATTCTTACGTACATTTATTTATTGTTGTTGTTGCATTTTGCATTCATTTGATAAAGATAGAGTGCACACAGGAAGAGAGAAGACATGCAACATCTTCAGCAGGAATCCAACCGAGAACGTAGTAGTAATACGGTATCTGTCTCAACTACTCGGCTATTAGATGTCCAAACTCTCGTCGTACTCAAGTGAAATCTCGGCAGCCTCAACTATAGTCACATTTTTGGGTGAACAGCTACGACACCACTCTTAAAAGCACCACATAAGCCTCCTTAACCCTAATAATGCCAAGTGAATCATATTTGATAGATGAGTTTTAGAGAGCTCTACCTGATGCATAAGATCAGATACATGTAGTAGACAGATTAACCAATGCAATGTTGAATTACTAATTATTTTGCAGTTTATTTTATTGTATTGATTCCTGTAGGAGATGTGTGTATTAAATGAGATACAGCAGGTTTAGAAGCTCATTTATCTGCACATCTGTCAGGTTAACATTATGTATTAATATCATGCATATACAGTTTATTAGGTGGTGATATGAGCTTTATGCAGGACTTATAACAAGATTGTATTCATATGTTTTTGTTTGTTTAAAACATGCTATGAAAAATGCAACCTGCAAAAACTTCCAGAACTCATATATGCAAAGTGTTATTTAATTCATTGTTTTAAAGTATTTGTGAGAAAGTCCAATAAACTCCAGTTTCATAGAATTAGAATTTTTCTTGCAAGTATTTGATGATTCAGACTTTACAGGGTTAAGTAGAAATATGTGTGTGTGTGTGTGTGTGTGTGTGTGTGTGTGGGGTTTGAACTTTCACCTTTATTGGATACCTAGTGGCGAAGAGGCCGAGATGCTTGCCGGATTTCAACCAGTGACGTCCCAGTATGTGGCACAGTGCTTATATTTGGGTTATTTAAGTCTTTTTTGAGTCTTTTTGCACTCTCATATTTCATGCTCTATTTTAATCTAGCTTTTTATTTTCTTTCTCTCTTTCTATTTTTGCTACACTTGGTTTATTTTTAAATCTTAAATCTTTAAATTCTTAAATTGTATGATTTTATGCTTCCCATTCTTACAAATTCTTCCTGTTAAATGTTAAAAGCACATTAAGTTGCCCCTGGGTATGAAACTCTCTATATAAATAAAGCTGCCTTGCCTTTAACATTTATAGTTTAAACTTCTTTACACTTAAGTTTGCATTTTCTCACTGATTCCACCTATTTGTCCAACATGTATAGATATATTGATATACTGGTGGTGCAATACTAAAAAATACCATCATAGTTCCTCGATGGGAAAAAAATCTTTATGAGCCATTTTCGTTCTAGTTTCTACAAAGATATCAAGGTTTCCCCGAGGAAAGAACTCCGTAAGATAAAACGCTGCAGGGAAACCTTGACTACAGAATCAATTAGAGCTGAGATAATTAGTCATGCATTGATTTGTATAAAATTAAAGCCAAATTATTCTGATATCATTAGGTTCTTGTTTGTAGAATACATGAAACATTGATTATATTTAATATCCCTCCTCACCGATATCACAGCTCTCTCCAGTGAATCCCTGCTCACAGACGCAGTGCTCTCCGTCCTCCGTCTCCTGACACTGACCGTGCAGACACTGCAGCCCCCGGCACGACGCCGCCGCCGGCTCCCCCTGCAGGTTACACAGCGCGCCGCGGTATCCGTCCTCGCAGTCGCAGCGGTACGTCTGCGTGTCCAACGCCACGCACGCTCCCTGCACACACCTGGACGAAGACGGAGAGACACAGAGAGAGAGAGACGTTGTTTTAATGTTCGTGTTGTCATCCTGGGTCAAATTGACCCCGCCTGTTTTGACTGTTCCTTCTTTCCTCCCTTCCTTCCTTCCGTCTGTCCTTCCTCCCTCCTTTTCTCTTTCTTCCCTTCCTCCCTCCCTCCTTTCCTTCCTTCTTCCTCCCTCCCTTCCTCCATCCTTTCCTTCCTTCTTCCTCCCTTACATCTTTCCTTCTTCCCTCCTTTCCTTCCTTCCTTCCTTCCTTCCTCCCTCCTTTCCTTCCTTTCTTCCTTCCTCCCTTCCATCCTCCCTCCCTCCTTTCCTTCCTTCTTCCTCCCTTCCTTCCTCCCTCCCTCCTTTCCTTCCTTCTTCCTCCCTTCCATCCTCCCTCCCTCCCTCCTTCCTTCTTCCTCCCTTCCATCCTTCCTTCCTTGACTCGAGGACAAAAGGAGGGTTAAAATAATATAATGAGGGAGGATGTTTGGACAGTAGACACATTTATAATAAAGTAAACACACTCACTTGCTGCCTTCACATGGGTTGACGCTGGTTGCCGTGGTGACGACATCGGCTCCAGGAAGGCCTCCTGTTATTGGCTGGTCACAGTGTTGTCCTGTCCAACCTGACTGGCAGTGACACTGAGGACCCTGCAAGAGAAAACATGCAGACTCTTTAAAATAGTTCAAGAAGTCAATAACTAGCTAATCTCACCTTCCTTTGACTAATAATGAAAAAAACAAAAAAACAAGAGTAGATTATTACAAATAAAGAAATACTGAAAAATGTTCCGCACTTTTAAAGTCTGTGTAAAGTAAGAATAAATATGTGTTCTGAGTTTGACATACCACAGAAAAGTGTGTTGTTAACCACCCTGCCAAATTTGAATGATTAAAAAAATCGCCAAATATATGAAATTAGGCTTCAAAGTTGTGTAAAAATCAGCCTCTTTCTCACTGTGGGAGTGCCTGCCGAGTTTGCTGAAACCCCGCCCCCTACCAAGTGTCACCTGTCAATCAAAGTCACCACCTCCACCAGAAACATGGACGCTAGGCCTGAGAGCTTTCTACTGCTAACTCAGCTGCTAGCTCTGCGGCTAACTCAGCGGCTAGCTCGGCGGCTAGCTCGGCGGCTAGCTCGCTTGCTAACTCGGCTGCTTGCTCTGCGGTTAGCTCGGCGGCTAACTCAGCTAACTGACTAACTGTAGACTGTAGTCGTAGTAGTAGTGTGCGCTGAATGTATTTATACCTCTACAGCAGCAGGGACTGGTTTATGCTCCAGTGTGTAACCGTGCTATTGGTTAACCGCTGGGTTACGTAAGCAGTTGATTCTCAGACCCGCCCATTAAATCCAGACACAGAAATGTTGAAACACAGTTTGTGAAGCCTAGCTCCACAATTCAAATCTAAATGGTTGAAATGCTTTTTACACCTTTTTTAGAAATACATTTATGACCTATTTAATGTGTTTAGAAGAAAATGTCTGAATTCACTTTACACGGTCTTTAAAAACTTTCTTTATCTGCATTTTAGATTTGTTCAATCACAGCAGACTGTAAAAAGAAAAACATGTAGTATCTGTGCAGCCGTGCAAAAATAAAAATAAAACATAATCACAATAATAACATGATTTAACCTCCTCATCATGTATCCTGTTTATTCTACGTCCCTGAAAATGTTCCTGCAACAAAAACTCGAGTCGTGAGAGAATGAAGAGCACTCGCAGTAGAAAAATGAATACACTGTACTCGTTTTCATTGAGATGCAACACAAAATAGAACAACGCTCAAGTGTTCTTCACCTCAGAAACATTTCTGATAGTGTAAATTAAAAAATCATTCACAACTGTTCAACCATTGAAACATTACAGCAAAGGTAAACAAGAAGTTCAGGGACAATCTGACCAAGAATTCAACTGCAAAATGAGACTATGAAAGGAAAAATATGTGTAAAATATGTATCAATATGAATAATAAGTGTTTATAATTGACAAAGATATGTGGCTCCAGATTAATGGATGACTAAAGCTTTTACTGTATTTGTATGTGTGGCTTCAGGCTGCTCTATAAACATCCGAACAATGTGAAACTCCCTGCTGGGTAACAGTGTGTCATTAATCTTTTGTCTCTCCACTCATCCATCTGTCACCTGTCCTTCTGTCCCAGGCGGGGAGCTCCGGTCCTCTGAAATGACGCCAACGCGGAAGTAACTTAAAACTGCATTCTACAAAAAGGCCACCAGGGGGCGACCGTTTTGGTGTCAAAAGGTCTTCCGTCTCTATACAAGTCAATGGAGAATTCACCAACTTCTCACTTGATTTATAACCTCAGTAAACGTTTTCAAAATGTGTTTATGGTCTTAATCGCTAGTTTAAAGCCTTCTTCAATGCAGTATGATGTTCATTTGGGAAATTTGGCCTCCCTGATTTTATATTTGACGATAAAGCAGGGTATGCATTAGGGCGTGGCTACGTCGTGATTGACAGATTGATTGGTTGACAGGTTCAGGAGGGCGCCTCATGCTCCTCGTCCATTTCTTATATACAGTCTATGTTCTGTCCTCGTTCCTACCTGTGCAGCGTTGGGTTGGCAGACGCCGTGCAGGCAGTAGAGTTTGCGGCAGGCTTGGCATCCCGGCACCACCCCCGGCTTCATGTGGCTGCGGGTGAAATCCTGCAGCTCGTGATTGATGTAAAGGTTCCTGATGCAGCCGTGGAAACTTGACATGTTGAGAGTCTGAGCGGAGAGACCCAGAGAGACAGGCATCACCTCCTCAGGCATACCTGCAATCAGAGACACAGGAAACTATTAAATTACACTTTTCTCCTCTTAAAAGATGCCTAAACTTCTAGTTCCCTCCGCTGCCTCCCTTCTTCTTACCTCCCACATACAGAGGGCCGTCTCCCGTCACCAGCTGGCTGCGGCCCTGGCTGTCCAGCGTCGTGGGCTCTCCTCCGTCCACGGACAGGTTCACCATCCGGTTAAAGGTCACCAGCTCTACTGTGTGGAAACGCCCATCGTTCACCGTCTCTGGACTGTCAGTAAAAGATGCAATGCACATATTTTATATTACAGTTACAAAGCAGAAACTTGAAGATCCACAAAAAGACAGCTGCTACTGCTGCACATTAATAATAATACATTTTATTTGTATTGCACTTTACATTTCAGCAATCTCAAAGTGCTATAGAGCAGAAAATTAAAAAAGGTTAAAAGGAGAACCTATAAAAGACATTTAGCAAAATGCTTTCGTAAAAAGATAGGTTAAAAACATCTGCAGTCTGTGATTTATCCCCTTTACAGGTACACATCCACAGAGAGAGAAAAAGAGTTATCGTAATACATAACAGCACTCTGTGTGAGATGCACTGATACTGGAAACAGGGATTTCTGTTTCAAAACAACATTTAGGACTGAAAAAGTAGTTCATTTATGACAAAAACGGCAACACTCTGCTGCTGCTTATCCCAAAGATATCCTCTAGATGTGTGTGTGTGTGTGTGTGTGTCAGGCCGCAGTCTGGCCGAGCCTTCTCCTTTACAGTGAACCATCCAAACATTCAAGCACTCGACACCTGATCAAGTGGACACTCATCCTCGAGTGTCCTCTGACTGAGTCTGTGATTAAACCAGAATGCCCACACTGCCGATGTCATCCGTCCACCTTCCCAAACACTGCAAGACTCTCGCTCGGCAACAGCACGAGTCATGCACTAACGCGCTCTGAGCGGCGTTGCTGGGCTACGGCGAGCTAAGAGGCTGCCGAGGGCCTGACAGGAGTCCAGTGGATTGCTTAGCTAGACGAACACTCAGCCTTTAAAAAACCTGAGGATGAGAACAGAGTAATGACTCTGCGGCTGCCGGCTGGAGTCTCACGGTTAAGTGCAGAGTTACATGCGAGCAGGTGAGACTCCAGATGTGGACATGTGTTGCTTTGTTGTCTCTTTACCCCTGATGATGTTTCCTATTAAAAAAGTTGTCCTCAGGTCAAGGAAGGACAGGGGAAGGAAGGAAGGAAGGAAGGAAGGAAGGAAGGAAGGAAGGAAGGAAGGAAGGAAGGAAGGAAGGAAGGAATGACGAAGGCAAAGGAATAAGGAGGGAGGAAAAGAGGAAAGAAGTAAGGAGAGGAGGAAGGGAGGAAGGAAATGAGGAAGAAGGAAGGAAAGAAGGAAGGAAGGAAGGAAGGAAAGGAAAGGAGTAAGGAGGGAGGGAGGGAGGAAAAGAGGAAGGAAGTCCTTCCTTCCTTCCTCCCTCCCTCCTTTCCTTCCTTCTTCCTCCCTTCCTTCCTCCCTTTCTTCCTTCTTCCTCCCTTCCTTCCTTGACTCGAGGACAACAGGAGGGTTAATTGTGTGTTTTAATGTTTCCAATTTTTACTGTTTCATATTTTTGTTTTTATGTAAAGCACGTTGAGTTGCCCCTGTGTGTGTGTATGAAACGTGCCTTTGCCTAAAAATCTATCTAGCGCTCTCTGCTCTGTATTCTTTGAGGTTATTTGATGTCATCTTGGATTTTTTCTAGAAGTGATAATGATGATGACATCAGTCGGATAACGTGGTTAAGGTGAAGAGACATCAGGATGTTGATGCTTAATATCGGCAGACCAGACTTTCCTGAATCCTGCCACCTGCCTCATCCAGCAGCAGATGTGCTCCCCTCTCTCCTCTGTGCTCTGGAGGTCTGAGATGTGATGTTGAGACAGTGCACTGCTGCTCAATGTTTTATTAATAGTTCAATAATTAATCACAGATGGAATTGGTTAAGGTTTGAGTTGAGCTTATGTATCTTTTTCAAATTAAAAAAAAAGGTGCTCACGGAATAGTTACGGCTCACTACGAGCACAAAGCAGAAGAAACGCTGCTGGCTTGAATATTTATGATAACGTTGGATCTATAATTAACACTTGATATTAAATTAAATTAAACATGTGAGAGGAATCATTATACAATCTGGCTTCGTTTCAACACCTCACCATCTGTGTGGCCAACCCCCCCCGTCTCCAAAATGTTTATAAGCCTCGGGTTAGAGTTTCTGAACAGGTGCAAACAATCTCCCGTTAGGTTTGTTTTTATAAATTCTAACTTTTACGTGGGAAGCAACATATGTATCTTTCAACCCTCTTTTTTTGTGTGTGCGCAGCAGTTATAAATGAGGCTCCTGGTGTGTGTTTAAAACCTACTTTTATAGGAGTCAGGGTCTGATTTACTAAAGGTCTGCGTGTGTAGAAACGTGTGCAAACTTGACATCACCTGCAAAAAATATGCAAGCTGATCTACTAACGCAGAGCACTTAGGTTTGCATCTTTCAACTGTGCAAGATAATACGCGCTGTTCATTTAGTACGTTTACCGTAATGAATGTAATATTAGTTGTTTACCGTAATTAATGTAATATGAGGCGTTTCAACCCCTGTGTGTAAAATACAGGGAGGAGAAAATGTTAATATGTTATTTAGTACACGCAATTGTGATT
>NC_084971.1:32774675-32834789 GCF_963691925.1 Scomber scombrus
AAAACACACTCTTAAAAACAAACCTGTAATTTGTATGAATGGTTCTTGCTTTAGGCCGTTTGTATTAGTTTACTCTCTTTTAATCAACAGCTAATATCTCAGTAATGTTCAGCTGCATCCAGTATGTGGCAGAAAAAAGACTGTCAGATACTCCTGTCGTCCTCCCGGGTCAAATTGACCCCGTCTGTTTTGACTGTTCCTTCTTTTGTTCCTTCTTTCCTCCCTTCCTTCCTTCTGTCCTTCCTCCCTTTCTCTTTAGTTCCTTCCTCTGTTTTTCCTCCCTTCCTTCCTTCCTCTTTTCCATTCTCCCTCCTTCTCTCTTTAGTTCCTTCCTCTCTTTTTCCTCCTTCCTCCCACCTTCTTTCCTTCCTTCCCTCCTTCCTTCCTTCTTTCCTCTGTCCTTCTTTCCTTCCTCCCTCCTACCTTCCGTCTTTCGTCCGTCCTTACTTCCTTTCCTTCCTCCCTTCCTCCTTTCTTTCCCTCCCCTCCCTCCCTCCTTTCCTTCCTCCCTCCCTCCTTTCCTTCCTTCTTCCCTCCTTTCCTCCCTTCCTTCCTTTTTTCCTTCCTCCCTTCCTTCTTTCCTTTCCTCCCTCCTTTCCTTCCTTCCTCATTTCCTTCCATCCTTCCTCCTTTCCTTCCTTCTTCCTCCCTCCCTCCTTTCCTTCCTTCCTCATTTCCTTCCATCCTTCCTCCTTTCCTTCCTTCTTCCTCCCTCCCTCCTTTCCTTCCTTCTTCCTCCCTCCCTCCTTTCCTTCCTTCTTCCTCCTTCCCTCCTTTCCTCCCTTCTTCCTTCCTCCCTCCTTTCCTTCCCTCTCCCTCGACAGGAGGTTAAATAATTTATCACCCTTTGAATTGGTCATATTGCTCAGCTCTGCCTGCAGGTGATAGGAACCCAGGTCCAGTCTTATTATAGACAGATAAATAAAATATAATATAATATAATATAATATATATAATATAATATATGGTTATAATGACATACTGCGTCCAGGCTGGTCTGATGGCAGGGGAAGGAGAAGGTGAAGCCCAGCGGCAGACGAGCACTTTTCATTCCCATGTAGTCCAGGAAGTCGGAGATGCCAGTGCACAATGTGGTCAAAGAGCTGGAAAGAGACAAGAAAGAGATGTTTTTATTTGTTTTTGTACACTGAGGAGATAAAAGGGAAGGGTTGACGTAACTTTAACTTCTATGGTGAATCAAAAAAGGCTTTGATGGATGCATCTACTAAATATTGTTTATTTTGACGACAATACTGATGGATATTAACCCTCCTGTTGTCAAGGAAGGAAGGGAGGAAACAAGGGATGAAGAAGGAAGGAAGGGAGGAAAGAAGGAAGTGAAGGGAGGAAGAAGGAAGGAAGGAAAGGAGGGAGGAAGGAAGAAAGAAGGAAAGGAGGGAGGACAGAAAGAAGGAAGAAAGGAAGGAGGGAAGGGAGGAAGAAGGAAGGAAAGAAGGGAGGAAGAAGGAAGGAAGGAAGGGAGGAAGAAGGAAGGAAAGGAGGGAGGAAGGAAAAAAGAAGGAAGTGAAGGGAGGAAGAAGGAAGGAAGGAAGGAAAGGAGGGAGGAAGGAAGAAGGAAGGAAGGAAAGGAGGGAGGAAAGAAAGAAAGAAAGAAAGAAAGAAGGAAGGAAGGAAGGAAAGCAGGGAGGAAGGAAGGGAGGAAAGGAAAGAAGGGAGGAAGGAAAGAAGGAAGAATGGAGGAAAGAAGAAGGAAGGAGGGAAGGAATATTAAGTGAAAATAGGGGTACATTTATATTCAAAGCAAAGGGAAAGTTCAGGAATAAATCAATAAAAAAAAATCAATGAGATATTTCTAAAAACATAAAATTATAATAAAGTTTGTTACCTCTTCTCCTGTTCCCTGCATGACTTCTATGGGAATGGCATAGATTTTGTTATGCATCTCCACTGATCGCCTCTTCCCGCTACGAATCTTTACCAGAAGCACTCGGAAGTTTGTCCCACCGAGATCCAGAGCGAGGAAATCTCCTTCTCTGCACCACAGGAAAGGATTTATTATTATTAGCCAACAGAACTAAAACTCACATCCTTAACCCTCCTGTTGTCCTCTGGTCAAGGAAGGACAGGAGCAATGAAGGATCGAAGGAAGGGAGTAAAGATGGAGGGAGGAAGGAAAGAAGGAAGGAAATAAAAGGAGTAAGGAAGGAAGGAAGGAAAGGAGTAAGGAAGGAATCAATTGACCCCGTTTATTTTGACTGTTCCTTCTTTCCTTCCTTCATCCCCATTCTCCTTCCTCCCTTCCTTTTTTCTCCTGTCCTTCTTTCCTTCCTTCTTCCCTTCCTCTTTCCTTTCTCACTCCTCCCTCCTTTCCTTCCTTCTCCTCCCTTCCTTCCTCGTTTCTCCTTCTTCCTCCCTCCTTTCCTTCCTTCTTCCTCCTTTCCTTCCTTCTTCCTTCCTTCGTTCCTGTTTTCTTCTGTCCTTCTTTCCTTCCTCTTTTCCTCCTCTTTTCCTTTTTCCCTTCCTTCCTTCCTCCCTCCTTTCCTTCCCCTCCTTTCCTTCCTTCTTCCCTCACCTCTTGCCCTCCATCCTTCCATCTTCCTCCCTCCCTTCCTTCCTCCCTCTTTTCCTTCCTTCTTCCTCCCTTCCATCTTCCTCCCTCCTTCCTTCCTTCCTCCCTCTTTTCCTTCCTTCTTCCTCCCTTCCATCTTCCTCCCTCCCTTCCTTCCTTCCTCCCTCTTTTCCTTCCTTCTTCCTCCCTTCCATCTTCCTCCCTCTTTTCCTTCCTTCTTCCTCCCTTCCATCGTTCCTCCTTTCCCCCTTCCTTCCTCGTTTCCTTCCTTCTTCCTCCCTTCCATCCTACCTTCCTCCCTCCCTCCCTTCCTTCTTCCCTCCTTTACTTCCTTCTTCCTTCATCCTTTCCTTCCTTCTTCCTCCCTCCCTTCCTTCCTTTTTCTTCCTCACCTGATCCATCTGGTGTACTTCGGACAAAGGTGGGCAACATTTTGACTGTCGCTTCCTTGTGACTGTCCTTCTTGAGGCCTCGCTCGATCTCCATCCTCATTCGTTTCTTCACTTCTAACAGCTGCGCTTTGCTCAGCCTGAACTCCGCCATGGTCTGCTGAATCTGTCGCGCCTGCTCCGTCAGACGGTACGCCACCGCCGTCACCATGGCCGCGCCTTTGCCGCTCCCGCTCTCGGACAGCAGGAATCGGACATCTGAGTCCGGGACCAGGCGACGCACGGTCTTGTGTAGACGGCGGGAGTATCTGTTCAGAGAGAGGAAGAAGTTCTCATTAGAGAGGATTGATCTGTGTAATGATTTACACCTCCTGTTGTCCTCGAGTCAAGGAAGGAAGGGAGGAAGGAAGGAAGGAAAGAAGGATGGAAGGGAGGAAAGGTAGGAGGAAGGAAGGAAGGAAGGAAGAAGGAAGGAAGGAAGGATGGAAGGGAGGAAAGGTAGGAGGAAGGAAGGAAGGATGGAAGGGAGGAAGGATGGAAGGGAGAAAGAAGGAAGGAAGGAAGGATGGAAGGGAGAGAGGAAGAAGGAAGGAAGGAAGGAATGAAGGGAAGAAGAAGGAAGGAAAGGGGGAAAAAGGAAGGGAGGAAGAAGGAAGGAAAGGAGGGAGGAAGGAAGGGAGGAAGAAGGAAGGAAAGGAGGGAGGTAGGAAGAAGGAAGGGAAGGTGGGAGGGAGGAAGAGAGGAAGGAAGAAGGAAGGAAGGAAGGAAGGAAGGAAGGAAGGAAGGAAGGAAGAAGGAAGGAAGGGAGGATGGAAGGGAGGAAGAAGGAAGGAAGGTAGGAGGGAAGGAAAGAAGGAGGGAGGAAATTTCTGTAACCTCCATCACGACTTTCAGTATCAAACATTTCTTGACGTTACTCTTTGTGGAACTCACTGAGGATGCATCTTGTAGAGAGACCCGTCGATACCGACGGTGGTGCGGAGGCGTGCGACTCCTTTGTTTTCCTTCAGGCGAGAGAGGATGCCGCCCAGCGTGGAAGCGATCAGGTTTGCCGAGCGGAAGGATACGATGGTGCAAACGTGCTGCACGGCCAGACAGTCTTCATCTGAAGGCTCCACGCCGAGCCTCGTCAGGATCTCCATACACTTCTTCAGTCCTTCCTTCGTCCTGAGAGCAGAAACATTCGTCAGTTTCAAAAGTCGTATTCATCAATTACATAATCGATCACCTGTATCTTTAACCCTCCTGTTGTTCTCCCGGGTCAAACTGACCCCATCTCTATGACTGTTCCTTCTTTCCTTCCTTCCTTAATTTTTCCTTCGTTCTTCCTCTCCTTCCCTCTTTCTTTGCTCCCTTCCTCCCTCTCTCTCTCTCCCTCCCTTCCTTCCTCCTTTCCTTCTCTCCTTACTTCCTCTTTTCCTTCCTTCCTTCTTTCCTCCCTTCCTTCCTTCTTTCTTTCCTCCCTTACTCCTTTCCTTCCTTACTTCCTTCCTTCCCCCCTCCTTACTCCTTTACTTCCTTCCTCTTTTCCTTCCTTCCTCCCTTCCTTCCTTCCTACTCCCTTACTCCTTTCCTTCCTTCCTCCCTCCTTACTCCTTTACTTCCTTCCTCTTTTCCTTCCGCCCTCCCTCCTTACTCCTTTCCTTCCTTCCTCCCTTTCTTCTTTCCCCCCTTACTCCTTTCCTTCCTTCTTTCCTCTCTTCCTTCCTTCTTTCGTTCCTCCCTTACTCCTTTCCTACCCCCTTACTCCTTTCCTTCCTTACTTCCTACCTCCCTCCTTTCCTTCCTCCTCCCTACCTCCTGTCCTTCCTTGACCGGAGGACAACAGGAGGGTTAAAACCACATCGTATACTCTAAAATTTAAATAATGGTTTCCTGATAAAAACAACAATGTGTAATAATAAATGATAACATCAGTAATAAGTCAGGTCCCCCGTCACTCACTTCTCAATGGCGGAAACATGCTTGGTCTCAATCTTCCCTCTCGTAAGGAGCTCGGGGGTGATCCGGCCCTCAAACAGCAGACCCTCTTTGGCCATCTTGACCAGGATGAGTCTCACCAGCTCTCCCATGTACATCCCACTGACCATCTTCTCAAACCTGAGTGGAGAGAAACACAACAGAACTGTCATGAATACACTGAGCGTTACTCATTTCATCGTCTTTTCAAAGATCTGTAACACCTTTAATGTTTCTTGGACATTACGGCTTCACTTGATGCCAGAAACAGAATTACAGAATACAGTTTGTACAGTTACACCAACAAACGAAAAAACATGCTCTTGATGCATGCATGACAAAAGGGGGCAGGTTCCCTAGGAAACCAAACACACTGCTTTGTTCTAGGAGATAAAAGGAGTAAGGAAGGAAGGAAAGAAGGAAGGAAAGAAAGGAGTAAAGATGGAGGGAGGAAGTAAGGAAGGAAGGAAAGGAGTAAGGAAGGAAGGAAGGAAAGAAGGAAGGAAAGAAAGGAGTAAGGAAGGACGGAAAGAGGAAGGAGGGAGGTAGGAAAAGAGGAAGGAGGAAGGAGGGAAGGAAGGAAAGAAAGGAGTAAGGATGGAGGGAGGGAGGGAGGAAGGAAGGGAGGGAGGAAGGAAGGAAGGGAGGAGGGAGGAAAGAAGAAAGGAAGTTAGGAGGGAGGGAGGAAAGAAGGAGGGAAGGAGGAAGGAAAGGAGGGAGGGAGGGAGGGAGGAAAGGAAAGGAAAGGAGGAAGGAAGGAAGGGAGGAAAGGAAAGAAGGACAGAGGAAAGAAGGAAGGGAGGAAGGTAGGGGGGAGGAAAGAAAGAGAAGGAGGGAGGAAGGACTGAAGGAAGGAAGAAAGGGGGATGGAGGAAGGAAAGAAGGAAGTGAGGAAAAAGAGAGGAAGGAAAGAAAGAGAAGGAAGGAGGGAGGAAGGACAGATGGCAGGAAAGAAGGAACAGTCAAAACAGACGGGGTCAATTTAACCCGGGAGGACGACAGGAAGGTTAATGTTAGGATTACAGCATGTTGGCAGAAAGGTGTTTAATGGGTTGAAGAAGTAGAATTATTTACCCCACTGGGGACAATCAGGGGTTTTAAAAGGCAGTTAGTAGATACAGTGTCTCCCAGGATTTTTTTTTTCAGTGTTTGTTTAATAAAAAACTTCCCTGAACAAATAAACATTCAACAGATCTTACAGCTGCTTCCCCGGGTTCAAGGAGCCTCTGTCGATCTCGCGGTCAAACTCTGTGCGGATGTCCTCGAGGGAGCCGTCGTCCCCGAAGGCTCCCCACTCAGTGTTGACACACATCCGACCCTCGTCTCCTTCCACCAAGTCAATGTGACGCAGCTCCTCCATGTAGGAAGCGTTGGTCCCCGTTCCTGTAAGGAGGCAGAGCTGAGTGACTGTGTTCCTTCCCTCCTTTCCTTCCTTCCTTCTGTCCTTCCTCCCTCCCTCCTTCTCTCTTTCTTTCCTTCCTCTCTCTTTCCTTCCTTCCTCCATCCCTCCTTCTCTCTTTCTTTCCTTCCTCACTCCCCCTTTCTTCCTTCCCTCCTTTCCTTCCTTCCGCCTGTCCTTCCTCCATCCCCCTTTCTTCCTTCCTTCTGTCCTTTCTCCCTCCCTCCTTTCCTCCCTCCTACCTTCCTCCCATCCTTCTTTTCTTTCCTCCCTTTCTTCCTTCTTCTTCCCTTCCATCCTTCCTTCCTCCCTCCTTTCCTTCCTTCTTCCTCCCCCTACCTTCCTCCCTTCTTTCCTCTGTCCTTCCTTCCTTCCTCTATTCCTTTTTCTCTCCCTCCTTCCTTCTTTCCTCCCTACTACCTTCCTCCCATCCTTCTTTTCTTTCCTCCCTTCCTTCTTTTCTTTCCTCCCTTCCTTCCTTCCATCTTCCTCTCTCCCTTCCATCCTTCCTTCCTTGACTCGGGGACAACAGGAAGGTTAAAGATATGCAACCTTTGCTGTCATGGCAACAGTGAACCCCACGATGATGATATGTGTGACTCAGTGGAGCTTCAGTATGCAGAGTGTATCGTCCCAATGAAGCCACTGGTTAATTATTATAACACCTCTGGCGCCCCCACATGTTAAACTGGGCTCATGATGCTGGATCTTTAGGGAGTGAAAATAATGATGTTTTAAGGCAGGGGGGTCAAACATGAGGCCCGTGGGCCAGAACCGGCCCGCTGAGAAGTCCAATGTGGCCCACTTTCCTTCCTGTCTTCTTTTCCTTCCATCTTTCCTTCCATCTGTCCTTTCTTCCTTCCTTCCTTTTTTTTCGTTCCTTCCTTCCTGTCTTCTCTTTATTCCATCTGTCTTTCACTCCTTTCTTTCTTCCATCTTTCCTTTGTGTCTTCTCTTCCTTCCTCCCTTCCATCTGTCCTTTCTTTCTTTCCTTCCTGTCTTCTCTTCCTTCCATCTTTCCTTCCTCCCTTTCTTCCTTCCATCTTTCCTTCGTGTCTTCTCTTCCTTCCTTCCTGTCTTCTCTTCCTTCCATCTGTCCTTTCTTTCTTTCCAGTCTTCTCTTCCTTCCTTCCATCTGCCTTTCATCCTTTCCTTCATTCATTCATTCCTTCCTTCCTTCCATCTGTTCTTTCTTTCTTTCTTCCTTGCTTTCTTTTCTGTCTTTCCTTCCTGTCTTCTCTTCCTTCCATCTCTCTTTCACTCCTCCTTTCCTTCCTCCCTTTCTTCCTTACATCTTTCTTTCCTGTCTTCTCTTCCTTCCTTCCTTCCTTCCTTCCTTCCTTCCTTTAATGGACCGGCCCACATCAGATCATATAGTTTACTTGATCAGAACTATGTAAAGATCATGGTTTGGGTTCAAATCATCACTAAAGCTATGCAACCTTTGCTGTCATGGCAACAGTGAACACCACCATTAATTGACATGAGCGAGATTAAGTCCATTAGAGTTTCTAAATGTCGGTTTCGATTATTTTTCGATGAATTGCCGAGCCCTAACTGAGTCTGCTTCTTTTTTTTTAGCAGTTTCAGATTAAAGAGTAAACTGATTTCTTCCTAGAGATGCTGCACTACACTGCAATGAAATTATATAATCCACTTTATTTTTTTTTTTGCCTCTCCCCAGATTAATAAAAAAAAAATCCAGTCTGTGTCTTTACCTATGATGATGCCAACTTCACAGCGCTGATCATCGAAACCACAGGTCATCATGGTACCGACGGTGTCATTCACCACCGCCATGATGTCTGCTTCATAGTCCTGTAAACACAAAACAATCAAGTTCAACTCCAAGAAAAAGAAAAATCAAAAATCCACCAAATCAAAAGCTTTTAATTTCGGATTATTTGGCAATGAATGGGTTAAACTCACCCCTCGTTTCTTGATGGCCTTGTTCAGAAGCTTTACAACATCCATGCCTTCGACTCCACTGGCTTTAAACTTCTTTGTCCATGTGACCAACACCGCCTATAAAACAAGTGGACCCAACTTTAAATTACAGTCGGACAACAGTTGGCAAAGCTCAAGCTGCTCCATCGCTATTCCGAACACAGTCTCCAAACACTTCTTTCTAAAGATGCTGTGACCGAGTTTACACTGTATTTAAGTTTCCCACAGCCTTCTGGTTTTATAGACGTATTTAGAAGCAGTCTTGATAATTACACTTCTCTTAAAGTGTTGAAACATTTTGGTCTGGCAACAATATATCAGGCATCTAAAATCATGAAAACAACATTTATAAACTCATAAAAATGACTTTCTGGGCTTTTTAGTGCGATTTCATGTCATATATTTGTTGTAGTCGGGGGAAATGAACCGTGGCAGATTTCCCCTCTTAAGTCTTTTTTACCTCGTCCAGTTTGGTTTGGGCGCAGGGGAAGGAGAACGTAAATCCGACAGGAAGCTTTTTGTCCTTGATTTTTTGCTTCTCGATGAAGTCGCCGAGACATTCTGCGACATGGTCAAAGAGCTGCAGACAGAAAAAGAGACTTTTACACTGAAGAATAACAAGAAAACATCAAAACATTTGACCAAATATGACATTTAAAAAAAGATTATCATCATACTTTCATGAACTGTAATATCACATCACTACTACTGGACTAGGGCTGGGCGATTATGGCAAAAAATCAAAATCACGATTAATTGAACTTTTAACCTCGATTGCGATTAATGAAGGATTATCTCCTCCCTTGATGAATGATTATGTATTTTCACAGTTTCTTTAGTTTTGTATTTTACACATGAGGATCTTTAACCCTCCTGTCGTCCTCCCGGGTCAAATTGACCCCGCCTTTTTTGACTGTTCCTTCTTTCCTTCCTTCCTTCCTTCCTTCCTTCCGTCTGTCCTTCCTTCCTCCCTTCCTCCCTCCTTCTCTCTTTCCTCCCTTCCTTCTTTCCTTCCCTCCTTCCTTCCTTTTCTTCCTTCCTCCCTTCCTTCCTACCTTCTTTCCTTTCCTCCCTCCCATCTATCCTCTCTCCCTCCTCCCTTCCTTCCTTTCATCTTTCCTTCTTCCCTCCCTCCTTCTCTCTTTCTTTCCTTCCCTCATTCCTTCCTTCCTTCCTTCTTCCTCCCTTCCTTCCTTCCTCCCTCCTTTCCTTCCTCCCTCCCTTCCTTCCTTGACCCAGGAGGTCTAGTTTACTTGATCAGAACTATGTAAAGATCATGGTTTGGGTTAAAATCATCACTGGAGATATGCAACCTTTGTTGTCATGGCAACAGAGAACACCACGATTAATTGACATGAGCAAGATTAAGTCGGTCAGAGTTTCTAAATGTCGGTTTCGGTTATTTTTCGATTAATTGCCCAGCTCTATACTGGACACACTTAAGTTAATCTGCAACTATTTAGAGAATCAATAAATAATTTTAGTCCTTTTTTTTTTTAGAAGCAAAAATGTCAAAAAAACGTGTTGGTTCGAACTTCTTTTAAGCTTTTATGCGTCATAAAGGATAATAAACGGAATATCTCTGGATTTTGGACAGACAAAATGAGACATTTGACATCTCTTCCTTCCTGTCTTCTCTTCCTTCCTTCCTTTCATCTGTTCTTTCTTTCTTTCCTTCCTGTCTTCTATTCCTTCCTTCTCTCTTTCACTCCTCCCTTCCTTCCTTACATCTTTCCTTCCTGTCTTCTCTTCCTTCCTTCCTTTCATCTGTTCTTTCTTTACTTCCTTCCTGTCTTCTCTTCCTTCCTTCTCTCTTTCACTCCTCCCTTCCTTCCTTACATCTTTCCTTCCTGTCTTCTCTTCCTTCCTTCCATCTGTTCTCTCTTCCCTTCCTTCCTGTCTTCTCTTCCTTCCTTCCTTTCATCTGTTCTTTCTTTCTTTCCTTCCTGTCTTCTATTCCTTCCTTCTCTCTTTCACTCCTCCCTTCCTTCCTTACATCTTTCCTTCCTGTCTTCTCTTCCTTCCTTCCTTTCATCTGTTCTTTCTTTACTTCCTTCCTGTCTTCTCTTCCTTCCTTCTCTCTTTCACTCCTCCCTTCCTTCCTTACATCTTTCCTTCCTGTCTTCTCTTCCTTCCTTCCATCTGTTCTTTCTTTCTTTCCTTCCTGTCTTCTCTTCCTTCCTTCTCTCTTTCACTCCTCCCTTCCTTCCTTACATCTTTCCTTCCCGTCTTCTCTTCCTTCCTTCCATATGTTCTCTCTTTCTTTCCTGTCTTCTCTTCCTTCCTTCCATCTGTTCTTTCTTTCTTTCCTGTCTTCTCTTCCTTCCTTCCTTCCTTTCATCTGTTCTTTCCTTCCTTCCATCTCTCTTTCGAGACATTTGAAGACAGACATTGTTTATTTTATAGACAAAATTATAAAAAAAGAAAATAATAAGCAGATTATTTGATAATGACGATAAACATTAGATGCATCCTGAATAAATGACTCTAAACAATGACGGAGGGATGTTTGCTGTTTCAGGCTTTATTCAGTTTTAGTTTTAAAACCTTTAAAACTTCACTTTAAACACGATGTCACAGGTTGTATGTGTTTGGGTCTCAGATTGTCTCATTTTAGTTTTAAGAGGTTAAAAAAAGTAAATTATTTCACAAGTGTCTCTATTGATCATTTCTTGACCCATCAGATCTTCATTGATTGATTTATTGAGTTCTTTAGAAGCTAACTTTGACCCTTTCCTCTCTAATGATGATAATATATATTTTTATATTTAACCAAACCTCTCTCTCTCTCTCTCAGTAAAACAAACCTGGATGTTAACAAACCTTTTCATATATCATGTTACTTTTTGTGTTTTTTGGCCAGCTGTCTCTTTGACATTTCATTAAAACGCATCTGTCTGTGCTCCGTCCCAGTGAGTCATGCTCTGAACCAATTTACACAGCCTCAGACGGTCGCTCATGTTTTGGTTATCACGTTACGATACGACTGCCAGCTGTTCTCTGCGGGGTCAGCGTAGGTCAGCGCAGGTCCTGACGTCACGCTCGCTGCTCTCGGCGCTATTAAGGAGGTCGTTTTACACTAACTGATCCAACCTGAACTTTAATGCTAATGGAGTCTGAATGTGGTGAGGGCTCAGACATTAACCCTCCTGTTGTCCTCGAGTCAAGGAAGGAAGGGAGGAAGGAAATTGGGAGGAAGGAAGGAAGGAAGGAAGGAAGGAGGGAAGGAAAGGAGGGAGGAATGGAAGGGAGGAAGAAGGGAAGGAGGGAAGGAGGGAAGGAAGGAAGGAAAGGATGGAGGAAGGAAGGAAGGGAGGGAGGGAGGGAGGGAGGACAGAAGGAAGGAAGGGAGGAAGAAGGAAGGAAAGAAAGGAAGGAAGGAAGGAAAGAAAGGAAGGAAGGAAGGAAAGAAAGAAGGAGGGAGGGAGGAAGGAAGGACAGTAGGAAGGGAGGAAGAAGGAAGGAAAGGAGGAAGGGAGCAAAAAAGAAGGAAGGAAAAGGAGGAAGGAAGGAGGAAAGAAGGAAGGTAGGAGGGAGGGAGGAAGAAGGAAGGAAAGGAGGGAGGAAGGAAGGAAGGGATGAAGAAGGAAAGGAGGGAGGAAGGAAGGAGGGAAGGAAAAAGGGGGGAAAGAAGGAAGGAAGGAAGGAAGGACAGAAGGAAGGAAAAAGGGGGGAAAGAAGGAGGGAAGGAAAGCAGGGAGAAAAGAAAGGAAGGACAGAAGGAAGGAAGTAAGGGAGGAAAGAAGGAACAGTCAAAACAGACAGGGTCAATTTGACCCGGGAGGACGACAGGAAGGTTAATGTGTGTCAAATACATTTTAAATTAAATATTATCGTGCTGCAGAGATTTCCTAACCTACAAATTCATATTCTGACTTAAGAAAACATCTTTGTTTGGTACAGATACCTGACAAAAATCACAGCAAAATCATTTAAATATGTTTGTCCATTAAAATGAGAATAATGATGTAAAAATGATAATTCCCTCTAATATAGGAAAACATATTGCAATTGTACTATCAGTCAAAAGTCGTTCAGCCCTCGAAGGAAAAGATAGTTGTCTTGCTCTTTAATAAAAAAAACTAACTTTGAAATGTGCATATATTTGAATAGTTCTTTGTTGTGTACCTGCGTCCCGCTCCCGTGAATGATGTCATCGGGGGTGTCATAGACCTGGCTCTCCATTTGGACCGGCTGCTTCTTGTCGTGCGTCACCTTCACACGCAGGATCCGAAAGTTTGACCCACCGAGGTCCAGAGCGATGAAGTCTCCCTTTTCTGTCAGGATGAGAGGACAGTCAAACATTAGAGATGTTAACATGTTCATTAACAAGATTCTTGTTATTTGGATTTCTTTACTTCTCAAACATTATTTATCCTTCAAACAATGTAAGAAGTAACTGTGATGCCTCCGTCCTTCTCCTGCATTCCTTTCACATGTATTCAAAACAAACTCAGGCTGTATTTCCTGTGTGCCAAAGGAGCAAGATAATGATTTAATCTCAATGTAGGAAACAGTAAACAGACTCTTGTATGAAAATGTTCCAGATTACCCTCAATACGGGGCAGAAACAGTCATATAACTAACTAATGGCGCTTTTCCACTACACAGTTCCAGCACGACTCGGCTCGCCTCAACTCCGTTTTTTTTGCGTCTCCATCAGGGATAGTACCTGGTACCTGGTACCTGGTACTAAATGTGACGTCAACAGACTGCCGGCCACTGATTGGTCAGAAGAGTTGTCGCTGGAAGAGTCATGAGCCGTCCCACACAAGAATCAAACCCGGCATTTTTAAATACCGGCAGCAGCGTTACCATAGTTACAGCCATACGGCTCAATTTTCTTGCTTTGTGTGAGACAGAAAGCCTCATACAGCAGCAAGTACACCATCGCCTCCATGTCCTCCATTGTTTATGTGTTTGTGTCGCGTATAAAACGAAGTCACGGCAGTTTCGCGGAGCCGTGCTATGACGACCCCGCCCAAGTTGAGTAGGTACTTTTTTGTAATGGAAAAGGAACCGTGCCGAGTCGAGGCGAGTAGTGCTAGAACTGTGTAGTGGAAAAGCGCCATTGGTGACCTGAGGGCACCATTGAATTAGAGTTTGATGATTTCAAGTGATCTTGGTTTGGTTGCATGAAGATGCAATTTTGCCTTTTTTTGTATCCACTTTTCACCAAGTAAGAGTTTTGTTTTTATTTCATGATATGTCAATGAAATAAACTACATCGCTCATAATACTGCAGTACTTTGACTGTAATACTACATACTACATCACTCATAATACTGCAGTACTTTTACTGTAATACTGCATACTACATCACTCATAATACTGCAGTACTTTTACTACATTATGGTGCTAATCCTTTTATACTTAGTTGTAATCACTTTGCTATACTTGTAGTAAAGGATCTGAATACATGTCCAGGACTGAGATGCCATTGTTGAGAAGCAGATCATGGCGGTCCGTCTTTAGAAACTGTATCTCTGACAGGTGCGCCATAAAAACACACAAACAACAAACATAACGACTGAAGTTCATAATAGAAACAAGCAGAATGTGAAGCGTTCAGACACTGAGGGAACGGCGGGAAAAGACGACCGCTAACAGGAACACAATGACCTAATTTTAAGATGCACTTGAGCTAGTTTTCCACAAAGAGCTTTTTAGGTGAACAGAGCCGGCAGCAGGTGCTGAGGTAGAGTATCACAGCAGGCACGGAGCCTGAACGTAACGTGATCCTCCGCAGGGAAAAGCTTTCTGGTAACATCAGATACAGAGTCGGTTACAGCTTGTTATTATAAAAGGAACAAAACATGTTGCCTGTTCTGATCATTTAACCCTTCTGTTGTCCTCAAGTCAAGGAAGAAGGAAGGAAGAGAGGAAGAAGGAAGGAAAGGAGGGAGGGAGGAAGGAAGGTACGAGGGAGGGAGGAAAGGAGGGAAGGAAGGAAGGGAGGAAGAAGGAAGGAAGGGAGGAAAGGAGGGAGGAAGGAAGGTAGGAGGGAGGAAGGAAGGAAGGGAGGGAGGATGGAAGAAGGAAGGAAAGGAGGGAGGAAAGAAGGAAGGAGGGAGGGAGGAAAGAAGGAAAGAGGGAGGAAGGAAGGAAAGAAGGACAGAGGAAAGAAGGAAGGGTGGAAGGTGGGGGAGGAAAGAAAGAGAGAAGGAGGGAGGGAGGAAGGAAGAAAGGAAGGAGGGAAGGAAAGGAAAGAAAGAAGGGATAAAGGGAGGAAAGAAGGAACAGTCAAAACAGACGGGGGTTAATTTGACCCAGGAGGACGACACGAAGGGTTAAAGCCCTAAAATCTAATAAATGTAAACGTGAATGTAGAAAAATTCATATTTCTGTTTTTCTTTCCGGCAGTAAAAGAGCGCAGCAGCTTTTATTTAAATTTCACAAACATAGATTAAATCGATTAATTCAACTGTTTCAGGATTAAATCCGACAATCACCTAAATGTGATTTACAATGAAAGAGTAGAGACGGATTAACGTGGTGCAGCAGAACACATGATAGTCTGTGACCTTTACGTTACCGTTAAAAAAAGAAAAGACGAGCTGCCTCCTAACTAAACAATGTTGTTCACGTTGTGCCTCCGTGACGGTTGACCGGGCTGGAATGAGCTGTGACATATAGAAGTGTTACTGATTGGCTGCAGATCATGTGTCTTATTTTAAAGCCTCCGTCCTTCTATAGCTTCAGTGTTCAGTGTTCAGTGTTCCTTCCTTCCTTCTGTCCTTCCTCCCTCCTTCTCTCTTTCTTTCCTTCCTCTCTCGTTCTTCCCTTCCTTCTTTTCTTCCTCCACCCCCTTTCTTCCTTCCTTCCTCCTTCTTTCCTCCCCCCTCCCTTCCTTCTTTCCTCTGTCCTTCTTTCCTTCCTCTTTTCCTTTCTCCCTCCCTCCCTCCTTTCTTTCCACCCCCCTTTTTTCCTTCCTTCTTTCTTTCCCTCCCTCCTTCCTTCCTTTCTTCTTCCATCCCCTTCCTTCCTTCTGTCCATCCTTTCTTCCTCCCACCCTCCCTCCTTCTTTCCTCCCCCATCCCTTCCTTCCTTCCTCTTTTCCTTTCTCCCTCCCTCCCTCCTTCCTTCCTTCTTTCCCTCCTACATTCCTTGCTTCCTTCCTTCTTTCCTCCATCCTTCCTTCCTTCTTTTGCTTTCCTTCCTCCCTTCCTTCGTCCCTCCTTTCTTTCCTTCCGCCGTTCCGTCCCTCCTTCCTTCCTCCCTCCTTCCTTCCTTCCTTCCTTCCTTTTTGGGGTGAAATATGTTCATCCACTTTCTTGCTAAGAGTTAAAAAAAAAAAAATCATCATCACTCCCGCAGGAAGTTACTTAATTATTTTTTATTTAACCTTTATTTAATGAGGTGAGTCCCATTGAGATCAAGGGGAGACGTGGCCAAGACAGCAGCAACACAGTTACAATAAAAGAATCAGACAACACATAAATTAACTACATTAAAGCTTACTAATATAAAACACCTGGACTCCAGATCTTTCACTGGGTATGAGCATAGACTGTATACAAGTGTGATAAAAACATTTTTCCCTGGCTAAAATCTCAGAGCTGCACTGAGACTTAAACTGGATTTACGAGGCTAAAATGGGAAATTTGGATGAGCCATTCTTTCTGCATTCTTATCTTTATTAGGTTTTTATTAAAACTTTAATCTTATTACTCACTAAAGATTACTTTGTGAGAGTTTCGCCATGATTTCCTGAGAAGAAGTTATCATTTATTCTCGCTGCTGTATCCGCCTCGCTCATCACCTGCTTTTCATATTATCAGGTTTAACTGTTTTAACCCTCCTGTTGTCCTCGAGTCAAGGAAGGAAGGGAGGAAGAAGGAAGGAAAGGAGGGAGGAAGGAAGGAAGAAGGAAGGAAAGGAGGGAGGAAGGAAGGGAGGAAGAAGGGAGGAAAGGAAGGAGGAAGGAAGGGAGGAAGAAGGGAGGAAAGGAGGGAGGAAGGAAGGAAGGGAGGAAGAAGGAAGGAAAGGAGGAAGAAGGAAGGAAGGGAGAGAGGAAGGAAGGGAGGAAGGAGGGAGAAAGGAAGGAAGGAAAGGAGGGAGGAAGGAAGGACGGGAGGAAGAAGGGAGGAAAGGAGGGAGGAAGGAAGAAGGAAGGAAAGGAGGGATGAAGGAAAGGAAGGAAAGGAAGGAGGAAAGAAGGAGAGAAGGAGGGAGGGAGGAAAGGAAGGAAGGAAGGAAAGAGGTAAGGAAAGAAGGAGAGAGGGAGGAAGGAAGGACAGAAGGATGAAGAAAGGGGGATTGAGGAAGGAAAGAAGGAAGGGAGGAAAGAGAGAGGGAGGAAGGACAGAAGGAAGGAAGGGAGGAAAGAAGGAACAGTCAAAACAGACGGGGTCAACTAAACTAAAGATTACTTCCTAAGAGTTTAGCCATGATTTCCTGAGAAGAAGCAGAAGTTATATTTTTATTCCTCCCTCGCTCATCACCTGCTTTTCACATCATCATCAGGTTTAACTGTTTTAACTCTAGTTTCAACTCTGCCCTTTTTATCCCCTCCAACCTGAAGCTATTTATAAATGTGAGAGTGGGGAAGAGAAGCTGCCCCCCCCCCCCCATCCCCCTCCCCCCTCCCCTCTCTCTCCGCTGGCCTTGTTCGGGCTTCAGTTTGTGTCGCATGCACTCGATGTTATTTCTGTTTACTAACACGGACGGGTCATGAGGGGAGGGAACAGCTCGGGTCTGGAGGAGGCTGTTGTGAATCTCTTGACTCGGTCCAGCGTCAGTGTGAGAAACGGCTCAAGCTGTTATGAGAGGTGCTTTTGTTTCCCTGAGGACATTTAGTGCACTGGAATCACAAAGAGTATATAACACTGTGTCTGCTTACTCACAACACTGAGACACATGCTGCAGATAGAAAAACAAGAGTTAGGTCATAAACTGAGTATAAGGCTGGATTGTGTAAAGGTCAGGGTGCAAAACTGTGGAAAATTTCAGAGTCCCTGCAGATCCTTAAAAAGTCTTAAAGTGTGTTAAATTTAGCTTTTTGCTGTCCTCGAGTCAAGGAAGGAAGGAAGGAAGGGAGGGAGGAAGGAAGGAAAGGAGGGAGGAAGGAAGGAAGGAAGGAAAGAAAAAAAAAGGAAGGGAGGAACAAAGGAAGGAAGGAAGGAGGGAGGAAGGGAGGAAGGAAAGGAAGGAAGGAAGGAAGGTAGGACGGAGGGAAGGAGGAAAAAAGGAAGGAGGGAGGGAGAAAGGAAAAGAGGAAGGGGGGAAGGAAGGAAAGAACCCGAGGGTGTAACGGGAAAGTGTTGGAAAGTGACAATAGAGGGAAGTTCAACACTCAGCCCGACCAGTAGTGCAACTTCATCACTCACTCACTCACTCATCCATTCAGTCAGTCACTCACAAAATGTTTTATTCTGTCAGATTAATGTTAATAACCGGCTAATACTCAGCGTTATAATCATGATATTTCATATATTTTAGTTTTTAAAGGTTTTTTTTTATTATAAACTCATTCAGCCATTAAATTAACCTCAGAATCAATGAAACAGAGATTATGACATTATCCCCCCCCCTCTGCCAGCAGCGGCTCCGTGTGTGAGTGTGTGATGTTACCAGATGAAGCTCTGTGCTCGTCGGGCTGTTTGAACCGTTTGGCCCGAGAGCTAAAACAATACTGATGTATCTACGGGTCCAAATCCAGAGCACAATCACACAAAGAGGCTTATGTCACAGAACAGGGCCCTGAACATTTTAACACATCAGCACATTTCTTTAGACCGATAGAAACAAGAGTCGATGAGGCTTTAACAGGCTCTTATATCACAGGTAGACTGGACAGGAACCCGACGTGTGATGACTTTGATTTAATCTGATTTAATAAAACTTTATCCTCCTCATGAAGTCGCTTCTTCTGCTAATCACATGACATTCCTCATCTGTCGTCGTATAATTAGATTTTAGCAGTTTGCTGCGTCATGAAGTGGCGATTAAATTAAATAAGATGTTTTTAATGTTTCCAATTCTCACTATTATTGGGTTTATTTTTATTTTTATGCTTCCAATTCTTACTGTTAAATTTTTTTTTTTTTTAATTTAAAGCACATTGAGTTGCCCCCTAGGTATGAAATGAGATATATATAAATAAAGCTGCCTTGTTTAAAAGCCTTGTGGGAACTTTTAATTATATAAAACATTTTTTTTTATATGGTGGAAATTTAGAAAACAGCTTTATTGACTTTGTTAATGTGAGTTATGAAGCACATTTTTAACACTTTTCTTGTTATTTTATTTAACCTGCACAGTTTGCACCATTTCTTACACATCACACATATATTATTATTATATTTATGGTGGAAATTGAATGTTAATGTGATTAATATAGCTTATTTTTGACATTTATTTATTGTTACATGTATATCTTCATCACATATATATATATATTATTTTGTTTCTTTGTACTTTCCAGCTGTTATTTGCTGAATCAATGAGCTAATTCTGCCATGTGACCCTCATGTTTCCTTAAGTGACATTAAAACCAGGAGCAGATAATTCAATATTTAACTAATATTTAACTTCCAGCTGAAGATGTCCAAACAATAAACTATATAAACCATAGTGTAAAGGAAGTTTTCTCTCTCTCACCAAGTTGTAAAAATGCTTCTTTAACTCTTCACACACTATTCAGGGTCAAATTGTACCCTTGTTTTTAATTTAAAAGCTGTAAAAACACCTATACACATTTCTTTTAGCCGTACTTTTCTTAATGTGACCCACAGTTTACAAAAATGGAAATAAAATGCATCTTTTTTTTAAAATATTTGTGCAGCTGAGACACATTTTTATATGTAAATGTACAATTTTGACCCGTGTTTATTAAACAAATTCAAAAAAATCACCATTCAAACTATAAAATGTTCTTCTGGACTATAAAAATAGTGATTGTAAATGTTAATGATTTTAAAGCAAATCATTATTTTATGCTGCAACCTTATATTTAATGCTCTATTCTAGTATTTTATCTCTCTCTCTTTTTCTATGTATTTTTTCCATGTGTTTACTATTATTGGGTTTTATTTTTATTTCTCAAATTGCATGTTTTTATGTTTTTTTATTTCCAATTCTTACTGTTTAAATGTTTGTTTTATGTATAAAGCACATTGAGATGGTATTGTGTATGAAATGCTCTATATAAATAAAGCTGCCTTGCCTTTTTGTTCCATAAGATTAATCAAACATTTATGAATGTGAATTGGTGTAAAGACTAATTATGAGTCAGAATATGAACAGTATGTAAAGGGTTAAGCTGCACAAAAGTTAAAGATGCTCTCTCTGATTTGGTTAAAGTGTCCCTTGGTCCCTTATTCTCCGCTCAGCTCATTGTCTAAATCTCTTCTGTAAACACTAGAAGTTAAAATGAATCAGTGAACCCAGCGAGTGGAAACAGGTTTGGTGCTTTATGGAGCTATCAGACATCTTACACACACATATGTAAATGTAGCATATTGATCTGTGTTTGCATCGCTGCTCTCTTCACGCTCACTCTACCTGATCCGTCAGGGATGGACCGGACGAAGGTGGGCAGCATCTTCACGGTGGCGGTGACGCTGGTGTCATGGCCGAGCCCGAGCTCCATGTCCTTACGGAACCGGTTCATGATGTCCTTAAGCGTCTCGTCGGAGAACCGCATGGAGTACAGGTACTTATCGATCTGAGGAGGGAGGACAGGGCACAGATGGGGTTTAGGGTTAGAGTTAAAATCATGTCGGGTTGTTTTAAGGGCAGAAAATGTAATAAAAAGGTGCTTTTCATGACCTGATAACAGATTTGAGGGTTCAATCGAGCAATATTTAGCATTTCATGGTGTGGAATTTAATGGAAAAAAGGAAAAGCAACAAGCTGTTTAACCACAGATTATAAACCAGTGTGCATGGTGTATGATTATAGAGCAAACTCAGCTGTATCACTGAGGTTTCACGTTGTTTTACTGGTTAATTTACTGATTAAACTGAACTAACTTAACCAACTACAAGCTAACTTCACCCTAAACAAGCACTCCACTGATTCATCTTTGCACTTATGTAACAATGTCTGACTCAAACTGGATAAAAATCAATGCAGCAGAGCCAGAAATATCATCTCAGTTCTTCCATGCATCCTCCTTGTCAAAAACCTGCTGCCTACATTACCCACAATGCAACTTGACTCCATTCACTCAACAGCACAGACATGAGTGTGTTGAGCTTTTAGCAGCGATTGTAGCCTGCAGCTGACCTCAAGCTGTCCTTCATACCTTCAGGTTTCATTCATCTTTATTCCCCGAAAAACCGACCAATCAGATTTCACACAGACTCATTATATTAACATTAACCTTTTACACATGTGCAGTAGTGTTGCTCAACAGCTGGAAACTGACTTTAATGTGTAAAATGTGTAAAAAGTGTAAAACCAGTGGAGTCATTTCTTTAACATAACTTCCTATCTTGTTCTCCTTTGATATGTTTTCATGGTATAAAAACAATAATATTATATATACAGAATATAATCAACTTTATATTGATTTTATAATAATAAAAATATAATAATGAGCTTTATTTATGGAGCACTTTTAAAAAAAATCCAAGTAAAGTGCTTCACAAGGCAGCAAAATACACAAATAATTGCCTTAAAAAAGAGACAATTTGATGAGTAAAAAACATTTCAACCATATTTAAAAAGGAGATAAAAACAAATCACATAAAATCAGGAAAGACTCCGATAAGAAGGGACTTAAAAGCAGTTATCTTGTTCTCCTTTGGTTGTTTCTCATGGTGTAAACACAAAAATATTTGATATACAGAATATAATCAACTTTATATTGATTTTATAATAATATAAATATAATAATAAACATTATTAATGGAACACTTTTAACAGTTCAAGTTACAAAGTGCTTCACAAGGCAGCAAAATACACAAATCATAAAATAATTGTGTTGTAAAAAAGACAATTTGATGCGTAAAACCACATTTCAAAGCAAGAAAAGACAAACCATATTTAAGGAAGTGATGTGACTATAAGAGTTTCTAACATTGAATGACTGTTATTCATTTGATGTAATTCACAACCTTTTATTCTGTTATTTTAACATGTTCAAATAAGTAAACTAAACTAAGATTAAAAGCAATTAAAAGGTCAATTAAAACTCAAATAAAACCACTAAAGACTCTCCGATAAAAGTATATTTTAAGATATTAAAAGCAGATATCTTGGTGGAGATCAGGAGGCTTAAATCTGCCTCTATCTCATTAATTATAGTCGTATACTATCAGGAAGCCCTCTGATTGAATAACTGATGCTAAACTATTTGCAGAGAGGATGTGTGGTAGTGGGAAAAAGTCAATAGATTGATCCACTTAGCACACAAACAAATAAAAACAATAACCCCCCCCCCCCTTCCCCAAAAACTCTCATAGGTCAACACGAGGTGGAAATCATTTAAATACATCAATTAATTCAGCTATATAATGTGTGTGTAAAGTGACTACATGTGACATTACAGTGAATGCTTCAGCTTAATGGAGTGATGTTACAGCAGGATTCACACTCTACATTCACTGTTATTCTTACGTAATCACAGCGGCGGCCAGGAAATCTAATCTATGCCATGAGACACAATCCACACGTCCGTTGGTCATCATCATCATCATCATCATCATCATGCTGCCCTCTGTGGATTCTCTATATTTAGCCGCTCTGTGATATTACAGAG
Source organism: Scomber scombrus (assembly GCF_963691925.1). Taxonomy (NCBI): domain Eukaryota; kingdom Metazoa; phylum Chordata; class Actinopteri; order Scombriformes; family Scombridae; genus Scomber; species Scomber scombrus. Next base: position 32,796,608 of record NC_084971.1, read on the forward strand.
TGTTGAATACAGTATGGCAAAGAAATAATAGGAGTCACACACACACCTGCTGGAGGCTGTATTGCATGTTTAAAAGGAGTTTAATCATTTGTTTATACAATTATCATCTTTAATTGTATCTATGTAAACGCCTATAGTGTATTCATTAGTTAACCCCCCCCCCCAAGACATCCCTATTGTTTTATTTATAGCTGCATCATTATGTTAAATGGAAAAGCTTCACCCCCCCCCCCTTTCCTAAATTTAGCCCCTCATATTTGGTTTCTTTGGAACATTTTTTAATTAGGTTGTATGTGTGAACTCTACATGGCTGTTTAACATGAGTTTATAAAGATGGATCCACTGATGGTGAAGAGATTGATGCTTTTTTTTATGACTATTTTCCCACATTACTACCAGCAACCAGCCTCCACTGAGATTTACATGGTTGGTTAACTTTATAGCTTTTTAAGAATCAGTTTCACCCCCACTAGCTTCTACTGTATGTTCCAGTAGCCTACTTTACCACAGGCACGTGCATCTACTGCACTGTGACATCACGCGTGACATCATGAATCTCCCACTCCCCATCAGCCACACAAAGCCCCCTCCGACTCCTCCACTGACGCCCCCCTCTGGGAACAACTTGCCGGTCTGTCATCTCATCCAGAGGCAGGTTAATTTACACTGAACCCCGAAGTGTAAAACTCAACTCAGATTTCACTGCACGTGCACATCTAACGAGTTTAATCTTTTTAGTCTTTGCCGGGAGGTAACGAGAGGATGAGGGGTGTAGATGGAGAGAGGGGTGAGGCAAGAGTGAGGGAGAAGGAGTGAGTGGAAAAAGCAGTAAGGGAGGGAGGAGAGGAGAGGAGAGGAGAGGAGCTCACGACTTTCCCCAACAGCCTCTCTCGCGCAGACACCTGTCTGCTTCAGACGCTCCGGAAACAGTCGATAACGAGGGTCTGCCTGCACCTCATCTCCACCATCATTAGCCGCAGCCCTTCTTCTCAAGGACGTCAGTGTCCATTAGTAACCCCCTGAGCAAACTGCAATATAATTAAAACCTAATTTGTCTTCATCACGGCCTCCTCCTCTTCTTCCTCCTCTACTTCCCAAATGCTGCATCCCTCCTCTCCCTCCAGCCCCTGATACGCCCCACAAGCTTCAACACTGACTTGCATTTACTGTGAACATGGCTGTCCACTAATAGACTGGCTGTCACGTTACACAGCGCGCGCGCTCTCTCTCCAACACACACAAAAAAGCACCTGTGCGGTAGTTTAGTTTCCAGCTGCTCCTCACTCACCTTTTTGAGTTGATCATCCTTCAACTCGGTGAAGTAGTAGGCCAGAAGCTGAGCTGCTATCATCCTGCCTGCACGTCCGCCAGGAGCTGTCAGCGACTACGAGGTGGTCGGATAGTAAAAAGAAGAAGGAGGGAAAAGGGAAGCTGTCCCCCCACGCTGATCCCTCTTTATCCTGCCTGTCGAGGAAGAAGCAGGCCCTGAGCTGAGCAGCAGTGGCAAGGCAAGGTTATAAAAAATGGGAGAATAAAAGTCTGGTGAAACAAGAGTGCAGCAGTGGCCGTGCCTGCTAGTCTGCGACAGGCACACACTCACAGCCTCACACACACACACACACACACACTTAAACACACACACACACAGAGGCTGGGTTTTGGACTCTGTCTCCTCCCTCTGTGCTGCTAGCTCCCTGTTAGCTCTGGGGAGATGCAGCAGCTCCGCACTGGAGTGGTGCTTTTGCTATGCCCTGCCCCCACCGCGCGCTCCCATTGGCTGGGCTTAGGGATGTGAAAGAGAGGAAGAAGGGGAGGGGGGTAGATGAGAGAGAGAGAGAGAGAGAGAGAGAGAGGGAGGGGGGTGGGCTTCTCCTACAGTAGCAGGGGCGTTAGGAAGAGAGAGGAGGAGGAGGGAGGGAGGATGTGAGTTAAAGGAGGAAGCTGCATCTGCATGATAACCTGCCGCGCGCTCCTCCCAGCAGCAGCAGCACAGCGAGGGTAGACATCCCCCCCCCTCCCCTCCCCTCCCCCCGACCCGGCACGTCTCACACGTTGCCACGGCAGCCGGGAGCGGCGGCGGACGTGCAGCGAGGCAGAGCAGCCGCGCGATGATGTCATCACACCTCTTCTTCCTCCTGCATCACGCTTTAGCATCAGCGACAGGCGGCTGAAGGGCAAAGCGATATGAGCTGGGAACATCCAACCAGATCCTCATAACTCTACACATGATAGTACACAACTGGAGAGACGGGCTCGTGACTGACAGACACACACACACACACTCACACACTAATGTCAAGATGCCATCCAAAGCTATATGGCAGCCTGCATACCAGCACGTCATCACTTTTTGATTTCTTTTACATTTTTATGACAGGAAAACCTCTAAAAGATGATATAAGTTAAATACATTCATTTCTAAAAAGCTACCAGTTTGTTTTTATTAATGATTATAGGGGAATGGAAAATAAAGAGAGAAGGGAGAGCTGTATATTGCTGATGAAAGGTCCTGAGTTTAATTGCTGAGTAAGACATCCATTTAAATAATTAGAGGAAATGAGAAATATCGTGGTACTGTATAGAGACGCCACACTGTTTCTCCTCCAACAATGATAACCAGCAATGTTTTAATTAACTTATTTTAATTAATAAAAACTTAAAAAAGAAATAGAAAACAGATACAGTCTAATGCACAAAACCCTTCAGAGCTTTACTAACACAAAAATTAACTAAAACACAACTTTGTCATATTTCTTTTTTAGTCAAAACGCTCCAAATAACTGAACAAAACTAACTTTAAATACAATGTTGTTACAGTAGGGTTTTTTTTAAATGTGATATATTACTCCAAAGGCACAACGTTAAAGTTTCTCGTATACTAATTATCAAAGCAGGGGGAGTAAATGATAAGAGTAACACATAACATGTCATTTATATTAGTGGGTTTTTTCCCTACAATATTTTTATTTTCATTTTCTTAAGTTGCAACTTCCTCATGAAGAAGATGTGCTGTAATAAAATAAAAATACTTAAACACACACAAACACTCAACCTGCACTGTGATGGCCACACAAGGTAAAATCTACCCTTAGCAAAAAGTAGTATACTTGAAGTTCATTTTATTAAGTATGCTTGAGTGTAAGTATAAGTATAGCAAGTATACTACGGACCATGTACTCGTAGTGTAATAGAAAGTATACTAATTTAATACCTCTTCGGACTAAATTGGAACATTTTTAAGTTTATAAAAGTATATTTAAGTATACTTCACGGTCATTTTAGTCAGCTGAAGCCCCGCCCCCTACCAAGTGTCACCTGTCAATCAAAGTCACCACCTCTACCAGAAACATGGACGCTAGGTCTGAGAGCTTTCTGCTGCTAACTCAGCTGCTAGCTCGGCGGCTAACTAAGCTAACTGGCTAACTGTAGACTATAGTAGTAGTAGTGTGCACTGAATGTATACCTACACCAGCAGGGCCCACTAAATCCAGACAGAAATCTTGAAACACAGTTTGTGAAGCCTAGCTCCAGAATTCAAATGTAAATGCTTTTTACACCTTTTTTAGAAATACATTAACGACCTATTTAATGTGTTTAGAAGAAAATGTCTGAATTCACTTTACACAGTCTTTAAAGTATAAGTGTAAGTCTTAGTATTAATGTACTTAGTCTTAGACTTTTCTTTATACGTTTCAGTATAAGCCAAGTATACTTCACTATGCTATTCTTAAGCATATAAAATATAGTATATAAAAAGTAAACTTCAAGTATAAAGTTAGTATACTCGTAGTACACTTGAATAAACTACTTGTTGCTAAGGGTAACCCACTCACTCTCCACTTTAGTCTGATTTTCAGCCACACCAAACATTTAACATTACACAACTTCATACCACACAGTTAGCTTGATTTAGAAGTTGTTTAATTACTTTGACCCTTGCATTGTCAGAATGCAAACATCTAAGCAATGTAGGGTTCTGTATAATTTTCTGTTGTATTAATCATTTCTTTCTGAGTTTTGAGTTACCGTGGTTGTGAGAAGCCTCTTCCTTGTTGACCGAAAGGCGGGGCTAAGGGTGGGAGGCTCTTAAATCTTTGGCCAAGCTCATCAGGCTGGACCACTTCCTGCTGTGCCATGGGGGGGATTTGGGTTTAGTTAGCTTGCTTTGTATTTAGTTGTAGTTGGCGTCCATTTTTGTTTCCCCTTGTGTATTATTTGGTTTGGCTAAGCCACTATATATGTGCTCCTTTAGGTCTCTTCTGTTCAGTTAATACCTCAGGACTTTGTTGTTATATTGAGTATAGTTGACCTCTTTTATAGTTTGCCTTGGTTTTTGTATAAGATTTAGTTTTTAGGTATATAAAACCTTATTCTTTCGAATTTATATTCCCGTCTCCTCATTGCCTTAAGGCCCGTTTATGCTCAACATTAAATACAGATCTAGGTCCAAGCGGAGCAGTACCACCGGAAACCATGGGGGGGCAGTGTTGCTGTCACTACCCGATACGTAGCTCTAGTGAGACACGAAGAAGAAATAACAATGGCAGAACTTTTTGAGGAAAGGTTGTGAGAGTTGGTTAGAAACTTTAAACATATCGTTTATGTACATTATCAATATCTCCTCCACAGTCGCCATGTTTGTTTTTGAGTTTGTTGTTGTCATAAACTTGTGACTCTGTGCTGCCCCCTGGTGGATGTATTGGTTAACATCCATGCCAACCAGGCGGGGAGTTCTGGTCCTCTGAAATGATGCCAACGCGGAAGTAATTTAAAACTGCATTCTATCAAAAGGCCACCAGGGGGCAACCGTTTTGGTGTCAAAAGGACTTCCGTCTCTATACAAGTCAATGGAGAATTCACCAACTTCTCACTTGATTTTTTTAACCTCAGTAAACGTTTTCAAAATGTGTTTATGGTCTCAATCGCTAGTTTAAAGCCTTCTTCAATGCAGTATGATGTTCATTTGGGACATTTTGGCCTCCCTGATTTTATATGTGACGATAAAGCAGAGTATGCATTAGGGCGTGGCTACGTCGTGATTGACAGGTTGATTGGTTCACAGGTTCAGGAGGGCGCCTCATGCTCCTCCTGATGCCCATATAAGTAGAATCCGTGTTTTTATTTTTCCCAGCATGCACCTGAAATTTTCAAGATGGCGCTGCTCAGATCCGATACTATTGGCCTCCGAGCAGCAGTCCACAAACCAATGGGTGACGTCACAGATGTTACGTCCATTTTATATACAGTCTATGATGCCAACGTAAAGGACGCATGGAAGCATGTGAGCAGTGACGGTAACATCGCTTGAAAAGGACGTAAACATTTTCGTACGTACGTTGAGCATAAATGGGCCTTTACTGCTTGATCCCTGACATGCACCAATATCGGACATCATACAAAAACAACAAAATATCTTCTTGCTTTGCTCACTATTCTCTTTTCTTCCATCTTTTAATGAGATTCATGTATGTTCCTCAGAGCTGAATGAAGTATTTCCACGTTAACAATATAAGTGAGTTTTTCCAGACTAATGCAGTCTCTAAAAGCTTCTTTACTTTATCCACATTCTCGATGTTGGTGCATCCATATTTTTCCGAACATAGTGCGATAGCCCCCCTGATTTGAAGAAGTCCAAAGTACAGAAGTTTAGGATGTTTCAATGTTTGCACAAAGTCCTTTTGATGTATTCTGAGCACATAAAGTTTGGTATTTAACGTCTCAGAGACAGATTTTATAACATCCTTCCACAAGTTTTGAAACTGTGGACATTCCCATAGCGAGTGGAATAGAGTAACCTTTATTTATATCTAGTACAAACATCCGGGATCATAGTATTAGTGTTAGTTTATAGTATCAGGTGGAATTCCAGGTGTGAATCGGTGACTGATTAAAAGCCTCCAGGACAGAGGAAGAGGAGACAGTTTTAGTTTCTTAGTTTTGATTAATCATTTACTGTTGGTGGTGAAGAGTTCAACCCTTACCTTAACCCTAACCCATCTTATCTCCCTTGATTATTTAAATACTTTCTTGCTACTTTTGTCTTTATAATGTTTTTGTTGGACTTACAGAGTTTAGCACACGGTACCAATACTACTTTCCTGTCAGAAACAACCAATAAAACAATCAAAATCAACATATTATTGGCTAAAACTCAGATTTACTTAAGTTCTGTTATAGAATAAAGCAAAGTGTAGAGCTGCAACTATTAGTCGATTAATCAATTAGTTGCCAACTATTAAATTAATCAACTATTCAGTATCAATTACCAATCAAATAATCGATAAATCAAGTCATTTATTAAAAAAATAAATGTAAAAATTCTCTGATTCCAGCTTCTTAAATGTGAATAATTACTGGTTTCTTTGCTCTTATGTGACAGAAAACTGAATATATTTGGGATGCTGAGGTTTAAAGATGTCACCTTGGGCTCAAACAATCAATGGTCAACATTTTTCACCACGTTTTAAAGACCAAATCGAGAAATAACTGACACTTACAGCCTTAGTGAAGGTGATATTGATTAAGGAATAGTTAATAATTTTCTGTCCACTTTACACCACAAAACAGAAAGAGAGCTTTGGAAACAAGGAGTCAAACCTACATTGAATCACATGCTGTAAAGCCTCATCAATAAAAATCATCAATTTATAATCCTATAGTTGAACCTTTACAAGAACATTTATATAAGTAAATTGTGTCACTGCTTTGCTGTTGAATTATGTAAAAATATGACAATACATCAAAGTCAGGAAGGCAATAAAAATGCCTGAATCATCTTTAACATGCTGTAGTATTATTATTATTATTATTATTATTATTATTATTATTATTATTATTATTATGGAAATACTAGTTAAATTTCCTTCACTGTGACACACAATGAAAAAAAGCTTGTTATCAGTCATCAACACGTGGTTTGAAGCCTTTCTGAATCACTGATGAGGACTGATGCAACAAACCTCAGCATTGCTATACTTAATCTAAGTCAACACCTCCTCACCCCCCCACCCCCCCACCCGCAACCCCTGCAGCTCTTCAACGTCACCGCGCTCTGCGTTAAAGGACCCGAGTCTGCTGACTCAATGACGTGCAAAGCCTCTGACGTCCTTCTTTTTTTTTTTCCTCTCTGGACTGCTGCGATTTAGGACTTCCCTCTTTAATTCCCCTTCTATCCCGCCCACACACACACACACACACACACACACACACACACACACACACACACACACACACACACACACACACACACACACTCCCCCCTCCTCCTCCTCCTCCTCTTCCTCTGTCCCATCTTCTGCAGGCTGCAACCACGAGTCATTGAGTGCATGAATGAACAGAATGGCTTTTCCTCGACCACCCCCCCCCCACCCCCCCCCCCCCCCCCCCCCCACCCCCCTTCTGCTGCGCCCCCAAAAGAGCAGCTCGAAAAAAGGGAAAGAGAGGTTAGAGGGAGGGATTAGCACTCAGCATTCATTCACTCCCCCCGCTGAGGCAGAATATCCTGCCTGGTGTCATGGCTGCTTCAGGGTGACCTTCTCCATTGACCGGCACTCTGACACTGAGAGTGATGTCACACAAACCCAGTACACCCTGCGCTCAATTATACTGTTTATACAATCAATAAATCTATGTTTGAGCAGGTTTAGTGGATTTATTTAACCCCAAAAGAGGAAGCTGACTCTAGTTTTCAAACCTGTAGATATAAACTCTTATTGTGGTGTATTTTACTTCATTTTTAGGGAAGTATGAACAGCATGTATCGTTCTCCCGGGTCAAATTGACCCTGTCTGTTTTGACTGTTCTTTCCTTCCTTCCTTCCGTCTGTCCTTCCTCCCTCCTTTTCTTCCTTCCTTCCTTCCTTCCTTCCTTCCCTCCTTCCTCCCTCCTTTTCTTCCTTCCTTCTTTCCTTCCTTCCTTCCTTCCTTCCTTCCATTTTCCTTCCTCCCTTCCTTCCATCTTTCCTCCCTTCCTTCCTTCCCTCGTTCCTTCCCTTCCTTCCTTCCTCCCTCCTTTCCTTCCTACTTCCTACCTTCCATCCCTCCATCCTTCCTCCCTTCCTTCTTTTCTTTCCTCCCTTACTTCCTCCCTCCTTTTCTTCCTTCTTCCTTCTTCCTTCCTTTCTTCCTTCCTTCCTTCTTTCTTTCCATCCTTCCATCCTTCCATCTTTCCTTCGTTCCTTCCTTCCATCTTTCCTTCCTTCCTTCCATCTTTCCTTCCTTCCTTCCTTCCTTCCTTCCTTCCTTCCTTCCTTCCTTCCTTCCTTCCTTCCTTCCTTCCTTCCCTCCTTCCTCCCTCCTTTTCTTCCTTCCTTCTTTCCTTCCTTCCTTCCTTCCTTCCATTTTCCTTCCTCCCTTCCTTCCATCTTTCCTCCCTTCCTTCCTTCCCTCGTTCCTTCCCTTCCTTCCTTCCTCCCTCCTTTCCTTCCTACTTCCTACCTTCCATCCCTCCATCCTTCCTCCCTTCCTTCTTTCCTTTCCTCCCTTGATTCCTTCCTCCCTCCTTTTCTTCCTTCCTTCCTTCCTTCCTTCCATCTTTCCTTCCTTCCTTCCATCTTTCCTTCCTTCCTTCCTTCCATCTTTCCTTCCTTCCTTCCTTCCTTCCTTCCTTCCTTCCTTCCTTCCTTCCTTCCATCTTTCCTTCCTTCCTTGACTCGAGGACAACAGGAGGGTTAACACACACAAGACAAATACTAAGAGGATTAACAGTCAGATAAGACAGTTTTCAGTCATAACAATGTTAGATGCCATGAATGGAAACTTCAGATTTGATACCTGTAAAGAAAATAGATGAAAAGGTGTTTAAAGAGCAGGAAATATGCACGAAAATAATAAATTAACCTTTGTGTCGTCCTCCCGGGTCAAATTTACCTTGTTTGTTTTGACTGTTCCTTCCTCCCTCCCTTCTTTCCTTCCTTCCTCCCTTCATCTTTTCCTTTCTCCCTCCCTCCTTCCTTCCTTCCTCCCTTCTTTCCTTTCCTCCCTTCCTCCCTCCCTCCTTTCCTTCCGTCTTCCTTCCTCCCTCCCTCCCTCCTTTCCTTCCGTCTTCCTTCCTCCCTTCCTTGCTCGCTCCTTTCCTTCCGTCTTCCTTCCTCCCTTCTTTCATCCCTCCTTTCCTTCCTTCTCCCTCCCTTCCTTCCTCCCTCATTTCTTTCCTCCCTTCCTCCCTCCCTCCTTTCCTTTCCGTCTTCCTTCCTCCCTTCCTCCCTCCTTTCCTTCTGTCTTCCTTCCTCCCTTCCTTCCTCCCTCCTTTCCTTCCTTCCTCCCTCTTTTCCTTCCTTCTTCCTTCCTCCCTTCCTTCCTTTCTTTCCTTCCTGTCTTTCCTTCTTCCTCCCTTCCTTCCTCCCTCATTTCTTTCCTTCTTCCTTCCTTCCTCCCTCCTTTCCTTCCATCTTCTTTCTTTCTTCCTTCTTCCTTCCTTCCTCCCTCCTTTCCTTCCATCTTCCTTCCTCCTTTCTTTCCTTCTTCCTCCCTTCCTTCCTTCCTCCCTCCTTTCCTTCCGTCTTCTTTCCTTCTTCCTTCTTCCTTCCTTCCTTCCTTCCTCCTTTCCTTCCGTCTTCCTTCCTCCTTTCTTTCCTTCTTCCTCCCTTCCTTCCTTCCTCCCTCCTTTCCTTCCTTCTTCCCTCCTTTCTTTCCTCCTTCCTCCCTTCCTTCCTTGACTCGAGGACAACAGGAGGGTTAATCAGTTGACTCATACCAGAGAAGTTATATTTATTCTTTATTTTGTGTTAATTATTCAGCAAAACGTCTCAAAACACATTTATTTCAGTGGCATTGTTTAGTAAGTCCTGAATGAGGAAGACTATTAGAAACTCAGTTGAAGGGTTTATCCTCTCAGGATGAAGTGGTCCATTGTGTGTAAAATTGAAATTTTGTCCAGTAGGGGGAGCTAGAGGAAGGTTCAGGTTGAATAAAAAGAAAGGTTAATATTTTTTCTCAGGAACATTAATATATTCATGGATCTGTTCAAATTTAATGGATCTTAAAAGGTCCGCTGAGCTCCGAGCTTGAAAGTCATAGCGCTCAGTCACAAGTAGAAAAGTCCTGATCTCACTTTTTTTTCATTCTCCTGATTCTTTAATGGGCGTATTTTCCAACATTAAGTCAGATCTAATATGATTTGTTTCATTATATTTTCGTTATTTCCTTCCCTAATATATAATTCCACGGTGGAAATAAACTGTCATTAAAATTGTTGTAAATAAAGAGCTATTTATGTACATTAAATTGAACTGCGGGGAAATTACACAAGCTAATTTGAAACAAGCAGATTCAAAAGTTTGAAACACTATAAGTAAAGTGGGGATTCTTTCCAAACTAGTGCCATTAATTATTTTTATTTATCATATATTTAATAATGCAAATATGAGTAAACAGCAGAAACCTAAATGAAATCAGTAATTGTTGTGAGCAGCTTTGACTTTAAAGCAGCAGCAGGTCTCTTCAGTACACTTGCACACAGTTTTTAAGTACTCCGCAGGTCAGTTTTTTCTTGAAGAAGTTGCCACTGTTGTTCTTCTTCTGTGGATTTCTGTTTCACTCTCCATGTTGTTGAGATCAGGGCTCTGTGGGGGCCAGACTATTTGCTTCAGGACTCCTTGTTCTTTTTATTAATGAAGATAGTACTTTATGACTCTGGCTGGATGTTTGGAGTCATTGCCGTGCTGCAGAATAAATGTGGGACCAATCACATGTCTTTCATTGCATTTTGGATACGAATCTGAACACCTGAAGCGTCTTTAAACGTTTATACTGTACTGGAACAGCTCTGCTTTAAGAAATTACAGGTTTGCTTTGATACTTTCTAGAATATTGTGATAGTCAACTAAAGTATTTAATATGATACGGGAGTCAGTGAATCAGCTGTAGCATCTCATTCATCTCCAGCAATAACAAAATACGTTACTTTACTTTAGTTTAGCATGTTTTTTCAACCATCAGCAGAAAATTAAACCTGAAAGAAGAAAAAGATGCAAAATGACAAGTGCTAGGTAGGAGGGAGGCCTTTATATGTCATGGTTTAACAACAATGCCAAATAGATTTTGATATTTCTTGTGTACATGTGGGAGATTAGACCTGGTGGTAGTGCTAAAGGAGAGATAAGGGGGGCACTGAAAGCCGTTTTTGGCTTTAACCTGACAGTGTGAACAAAAAAAAGTAGGAGGTCAGCCAGATTAACTCCATAATATACTTCCCACATCCCCGTCGCTATGCAAACATAACCTTGTGTGCATCCAATAATATGTTTTCACAACAGTTTGAAGCCTGAGAAGCATGAATATCCCAGTCCGAAATCACATGGAAATCCGTCCAATCAGCTGTTGAGATATCTCACTTTGGAGTGAATGAGCCAAACAAATATTATCATCCTAACATCTCAATGTGATTAGAACATAGAAAATACCAACACACTGGGTATTAATGTGGAGATATGGGTTGATAGATCCAAGTGGTTTCTATTTTTAGGGAAGTATGAACAGCATGTATTTTCAATTTAACCTTTGTGTCGTTCTCCCGGGTCAAATTGACCCCGTCTGTTTTGAATGTTCCTTCTTTCCTCCCTTCTTTCCTTCCGTCTGTCCTTCCTCCTTCCTTCCTTCCTTCCTTGCCTCCTTCCTTCCTCCCTTCCTCCCTTCCTACCTTCCTCCCTCCCTTCCTTCCTCCCCTCCTTCCTTCCTCCCTTCCTACCTTCCTACCTTCCTCCCTCCTTTCCTTCCTCCCTCCTTTCCTTCCTTCCTTCCTTCCTTCTTTCCCTTCCTTCCTCCCTCCTTTTCTTCCTTCCCTCCTTCCTTCCTCCCTTTCTACCTTCCTCCCTCCCTTCCTTCCTCCTTCCTTTTGTCTGGCCAATCAGCTGTTGAGATATCTTACTTTTGGGAGCAAAGTGTTAGATGGATGAATGAGCCAAACAAATATTATCATCCTAACATCTCAATGTGATTAGAACTTAGAAAATACCAACACATTGGGATTTATCCTCGATAATGAAGTCCGTATGTTTATAATGCAATCAAATAAAAACACACAATAACAACAATGAAAACAAAACACGACCGTCATGCATGTTAAAAAGCAGCTGTGTTGCTCTCACACGGCCTCGGAGTCCGCAGTAGGAAGTGCAAGTGGCTCTGAAGTGATGAGGCCCCTCAAACTTGTGAAATTCCTGCTCGTCGTATTATCATGCTCCAATAATCTCTTTTATTCCCCACTACAAACATGCTGTGTACTGGGGCCGGAGAGAGGAAGGAGACTGGAATCCAGCAGGAAACTTAACAATGTCACACAGACATTCATACGTGCTTTGATTGAGTAAGCGCTCATAAACAAAAAAGGAACTTTCTTATAACTCAGTAACAGTTAAAAAAGTGTAATATAAAGTTTGTGAAATGTTTAGGTTTCTGTTGAGTTGGTATCAGGTGTTGATTCTGCTTGATTAGTTTTGTTTTCAAAGGTTTGTGATGTTAACCTTTGTGTCGTCCTCCCGGGTCAAATTGACCTCCCTCCTTCTTTCCTTCCCTTGTTCCTTTCCTTCCTCCCTTCCTTCCTTCCGTCTGTCCTTCTTCCCTTCCTTCTTTCCTCTGTCCTTCTCTCCTTCCCTCCTTCCTTCCTTCCTTCCTTTCCTTCCTCCCTTCCTTCCTTCCGTCTGTCCTTCCTCCCTCCTTCCTCCCTCCTTCCTCCCTTCCTTCTTTCCTCTGTCCTTCTCTCCTTCCCTCCTTCCTTCCTTTCCTTCCTCCCTTCCTTCCTTCTGTCTGTCCTTCCTCCCTCCTTCCTCCCTTCCTTCTTTCCTCTGTCCTTCTTTTATTCCTTCCTCCCTTCCTTTCTCCCTCCCTCCCTCCTACCTTCTTTCCTTATTTCCTCAGTCCTTCCTTTCCTTCCTTCCTCCCTTCCTTCCTCCCTCCTTTCTTTCCTTCTTCCTTCCTTTCTTCCTTCCTTCCTTCCTTCCTTCCTTCCTTCCTTCCTTCCTTCCTTCCTTCCTTCCTTCCTTCCTCCCTCCCTCCCTCCCTCCCTCCCTCCCTCCCTCCCTCCCTCCTCCCTCCCTTCTTTCCTTCCTTCCTTTCTTCCCTCCTTTCCTTCCTTCCTTTCTTCCCTCCTTTCCTTCCTTCTTCCTCCCTTCCTTATTCCTCCCTTCCTTCCTTATTCCTCCCTTCCTTCCTCCCTCCTTTCCTTCCTTTCTTCCTTCCTTGACTCGAGGACGACAGGAGGGTTAAACAAATACCCGACTAAAACTATTCCAGTTAATGTTAGTTTTTACTTCCTGTTTTCCAACCCTAACCCTACAGCGTGTAAAAGTTATAAGCACTTCCTGTTAGTATGTGTATAATTTATAAGCACTTCCTGTTAGCACGGTCTGCACTCATAACATAAATCTGAGAGCGTGTCTGTCCCTGAAGTCTCATAGGTCAAGGATAAAGCAACACCTAAACTGGACAGCTGCATTAGTGTCTCACTCAGTAGGGAAAGACTCTGCTGAGGCTGTTTGAAGACATCCAGCCTCTCAAGACTTTAGTTTACTTAGGTTACACTGAAAATATAACACATTTTCTCACCTAGCCTGGTTGGTATCAAGCCTCGGAGATGGTTTGAGATATATTTTCAGAGGGTTTGTATTGAGTGAGCTGAGAGCTACTGATCCTAGCTTGGCCAATAAAGCTAATTCTAGTTCTTTGTAATTTCTAACCTAACCCTCCTCTGAACCAATGTGAGTTAAAGCTTTTAATACTTACATAAAAAGACACGAAAAGCACCAGTAAAAAAGGTCTTTCTAGACACAAAGTCTGTGTTACTCGGGATAATCCAACATTTCTTCCAATTATAAAATGCCTGATAAGGATCGCTTGACTGAATCAAAGCTATTTAATAAATTGGCTTTAAGTGCTGACAGTGTGCAGAGTACAGTTTTGTGTTGTTTTGTACTTTTTCTTTTATTTCTTGCATACTTTAAAATGTACAAAGACCACTTGTTTTTTTTCTTTTCTTTTTTTTCTTGCACATTTCACTGTGAACAGCTTTCATAATTAATTTAGCTGAAGTTGGTTCCAATGAAAACTGTTCACAGCATGTTTTGAGACAGATATACGAAGACATGTCGAGTTACTATCAGGAGCTCGACATAAACTGACCCTTTTAATTATTTTAACAGTTATGGTTTTGTACAATAAAACCATAAATTAAGTTTGAATATGTTTTGCTGTCTCAAACATATTTTTAAATGAGGAACAAAATTGTTTTTTAAACTAAATAGTATATAAATATTATAATTCATTGAGGCTGTAGATGTTTCAATGCATAATAAAGTAGTAAAGTGATTTCCCCATTTAAAGGCACGATAAGGGTTAAAAATTACTGTTAAATCATAATAATAAATATAACGTTACTTAACCTTCGTGTCTTCCTCCCGGGTCAAATTGACCCCGTCTGTTTTGACTGTTCCTTCTTTCCTCCCTTCCTTCCTTCTTTCCTTCCTTCCTTCCATCCTTCTTTCCTTCCTTCCATCCTTCCTTCCTTCCATCCTTCCATCCATCCTGTCTTCCTTCCTTCCATTTTTCCTTCCTTCCTTCCTTCCTTCCTTCCTTCCTTCCTTCCTTCCTTCCTTCCTTCCTTCCTTCCATCTTTCTTTCCTTCCTTCCTTCCATCCTTCTTTCCTTCCTTCCATCATTCCTTCTATCCTTCCTTCCTTCCTTCCTTCCATCCATCCATCCATCCTTCCTACCTTCCATCCTTCTTTCCATCCTTCTTTCCATCCTTCCTTCCATCCATCCTTCCATCTTTCCTTCCTTCCTTCCTCTATCCTTCCATCTTTCCTTCCTTCCTTCCTTCCTTCCTTCCTTCTTCCTCCCTCCTTTCCTTCTTTCTTCCTCCCTTCAATCCTTCCTTCCTCCTTTCTTTCCTTCTTCCTCCCTTCCTTCCAATCCTTCACATTTTTCCTTCCATCTTTCCTTTTTACTTCTTCCTCCCTTCCTTCCTTCCTTCCTTCCTTCCTTCCTCCTTTCCTTCCTTCTTTCTCCCTTCCATCCTTCCACCTTTCCTTCTTTCCTTGACTCGAGGACAACAGGAGGGTTAAACAAACAATTATTCTTCTAATGTTCACATTGTGTTTTTGCCCCATTCCTATCAAATCACTTGCTGTTATAAAATGCTTCTTATTTTTAAAAGAATTATAAAAGTTTATAAAAATGATTATGAACCAATTCCCCAAATTAAAAGAGTCACACTCTGCACATTTTCCTGTGTGACAGAAAGAAAGCAAAAACAGTAAACATGCAAACATATAAATGTCTTTTTCCAGGTCTGCAGGATACAGTGCAGTGTCACATAAACGGCCACTAGATGGCAGCGTTGAGCCGTGAATTAAACTGAACGTGGGTTGTTAAAGGTACATAGATAAAGTGATGCAGCAATAGTCCTTGAGGCTTGAAGTTAAGGTTTAAGATGCTTTCAGTGACTTTCTTTTATCACTTCAATGCACACAGTGAACCCTTCATGTGTAACCTGTAAAGTAATATTGTATTTTGTATTTTTGTATTTTCTACTGCTGTTAGTGTAGAGTATTTTCACTGCAGACATTTTGAGTTGTCAAAGCAGGAAAAGAACAGGTTTAACCCTCCTGTTGTCCTCAGGTCAAGAAAGGACAGGAGGAAGGAAGGAAGGAAGGAAGGAAGGAAGGAAGGAAGGAAGGAAGGAAGGACGGAAATGAGGGAGGAAGGATGGTAGGAAAGGAAAGAAGGGAGGGAGGAAGGAAGGAAGGAAGGAAGGAAGGAAAGGAGTAAGGAGGGATGGATCCCACCCTCCCTCCCTCCTTCCTTCCTTCTTGCCTCCCTCCTTCCTACTTTCCTTCCTTCCTTCCTTCCTTCCTTCTTTCCTTTCCTTTCCTACCTTCCTTCCTCCCTCCTTTCCTTCCTTCCTTCCTCCCTTCCTCCCTTCCTTCCTTCCTTCCTTCACTCCTTCTTTCCTCCCTCCTTTCCTTCCTTCTTCCTTCCTCCCTTCCTTCCTTCCTTCCTTCATTCCATCCGTCCTTCCTCCCTCCTTTCCGTCCTTCTTCCTCCCTTCCATCCTTCCTTCTTCTTCCCTTCTTTCCTTGACTCGAGGACAATGGGAGGGTTAAAATAGTAAGTAAAATTTGTTTTCATAGCAGTTGAAGTCAACTATCTTGGTCCTACTTCAGCCAGAAGTTTGCCTGCCACTGTCTTTTCGTCTACGACCACTTGGAGTCACTAAAATCCAAAGAAGTCTTCAGATCCTACACTTTGGGGCTTTGAGAGGGACATACAAAACAACTTTTATAGGTTGTATTTTACTAAAGATGATATGAGAAGCTCGATATTTGAACAAACCTGTAGATTAGTGTCTTTTAAAAAGAAAAGGGGAGATGATCTTTCTAGTGAAGCCACATGGCAAGAAACTTCACTCCTGCTCTTTATGATATTTTCTGTCAAATTTCAGTTTTTACCAACTTGGCCTCTTAAGTATGTTTTATACATGTATTCAATCAAATTTTAAATGCACATTTTCAAATAGACTCGTGTGAATAAAAATAGCTGCTGGGGCTCTTGTACAGTAAGAATTGGGGGTATCACTGTATCGGAGACCTTGCAGTTAAAAATAACCTGACTGCTGCTCACAAGTGTCGGGCCAAGGAGGACAGGCTGTCTCCAGAAACCTAAAAAGGTCTCATAAGTCTTTCAGTGTTGGGATCAGCCAGTAAATTATGTAAACACTTCTTTCCGGTTCTTGATTAGATGAATATATTTGATATCTAAAGGTGAGGTGCTGCTTGTAATTATTGATAAAAAATGTAAATCAGTCTTTCTGCCGAGTAATGGGAAGATTGGCAACACGCCGTATAAATATTGATTTGACAATTCCTGAGATGAAATATTGTTGAGTGGAAACAGTATTTCATTTTAGAAATCAGTTGCCTCCATGAGTGTATTTCCAGATATTTAAAATGCCCCTAAAACGTCACTTAAAATGTCAAAATATAAGAAAAATACTGAAATATGATAAATGCAGCTGATAAAACGTACCTCCAATAATTCAATAAAATTTGCAGGTACTGATGCACACTCGCCATCTCCAAAGTGCAGAATGAGAGCAAAATTTGGGGGTAAATGCTATATATAGTCTTAAGTGCATCCATACATGGGGTGGAAGGGGACACAGCATTCCTCCTGTGAGAGGGTAATATTTTTGTTACCATCAGCAAGTGCTTCCCAAGCGGCATCAGGCTGGTCTGCCACCGCTTTGCGCTGTTTTAATCTCTTGGGGTAAGTCTCATTTCTTTAAATTTCCTCTCAATTGAGCTGATTTAATTGGAGATATAACTTTTGCCAAAAGAAGTACAGCATAGGAAGAGTAATTATCTGCTGTCAGGAGTGTGATAAATGAAATGTGTTGCTATTATAAATGGTTGTAGTCAGATAATCTGTCTCCAGAGTGGCGACCCAGCAGCAGTCTGGTGTAATCTCTAGTTCCTGTAGCACATACCAGTGCATTAAGGGGTTGCTGACCCTCTTCTGCTAATTTGTGTCAGTCAAGTTGATGCAGGTAAAAATGTTCTTCGGTTGAAATAATTTATTTTATAAAATAGAAGCATAATTACCCTGAAGCAGAGTCGAGATATGACAGCTGATTTAAAACTTAGTCCTTCTCTTGTGTTCAAGTCTAAAAAGCCTATTGAGTCTGATTAGTCTCATTTCCTCTGTGATGGTTTTAATTAAATAGTGTGAGGGCTGTGCACTGCTGCTAATGACTCTATTTCCTTCATTTCTCCAATCATGGAATAGGCAGGCTGCTCCAAGCTATTCATAGCTGAGCTGTGTGAGGTTGTAAGGTGAAACATTTAAAGTGCTGAGCTCTGGCAGTACATTTGAACTGTCCATGCCTCCTAAATATTGAGCATGTCCTCCAATAAGATATTCATGTTCTTATGATATTTATGAATTATTTCAATATTAGTATTTTTCTGAAATAGTGTTTTTTCTCCCATGATATGGATAAAACAACAGATCATATTCTAGGAAGGAAACAACACTACTGACTTTACTGCATAATTATTTATTTACTGCATGATGATGTAATGCTATGATGATGCTCTCAGTATCTGTTAACACTTGGTACTTATGTTCAGAAGGTGGCAGCACAGTAAATATGTATCACAGAGACTTCAGGATGGCTGCAGTAACAATAATGCTAAAGGGATGATTTGTATTGACATTGCTGTCATGGCTAACACATGTTTGGTCTCCTCCTCCCCCTGGTGCCCTTGGCCAGGTCTCCTTGAAGTGTTCCAGTCATGGCTTCCAATGTCATATCTTGGCAAAAGAAGAAGCATGCGAGCCATGTCAAAACTGATTATGCTTACCATCACACTAAAAGTGCTGTGAAGCATCATACTGAAAGGTATGAAGGTGGAGTTCACCTGCCACTTGCTGCTTCGCCGGGTAGAGCTGAAGATTTGCTAGAGCAGCTGCTGAGGGGGCGGATCTGAACGGGCCTGCTGATTTTCTTACTGTGAATGTGTCTGCTTCCTAGCTGGCTTTTCATTTGTCTTTTGACTTCATATTTAAAGCTGTGCAGGGCCAGATATAATAAACAAATCCCTAATTACTTGGTGAGTTTGGATGATGAGTGAAAGGACTCTCCAACAACACTGCTGTAAGATCCTATTTCTTCAGTCCCTCTGTTTTCACTGGATTTAAAGCATCATAGACCCTACAATCATCACTCAAACAATATGCTAAAGTATTGCTGGAAACTGATATCATTCACCTGCACCACCTTTGTTGCTACGATTCGACAGTGCATGGCGAGCATCAGAGTAGATGTCGCATTTGTTATTAGCCCTTAGAAGGCTCATTGGCAACTTTGAGTTTACAATACGTTCACAGTAAATTATATATATCACCATTTGTGGTTGTCTGTGGCCTTTAGTGGCGTTGCTAGTCAGAAGTAGAGAACTCTGAGAGCGTTAGGTTATTTTAGGTGCCATGTCCATGAAATGTCTGATTTAACTCGTCTAAAGCTGAAAATTGCATAGAAGTGTAGTAATTAGTAAACAGGGTAAAGATTGAGATAGCACAGAGAGAAGAATGAGAAGCCAATCGAGTTCGGTGTACTTTGTGATGTAATTCTATTAGAAATAGTTTCAACAATTTGTGACTAGTTAATTGACTTTGGCGTGTAAAATCAGAGGTCTACCCTTTAGTTCAATGTTGGACCCTCTGGATACCCCTATGTATTTCTCTTTCTGAAAAATAATGTAGTTTGAGGTAAAAGATAACACATATTTAACCTAAGCTTGGACAAGATGAAATGAAAACAATGAAAAAACAAAGAAAAGCACAGTTATATAAAAAAGCTCTGTATTCTCAATCACGTAACATCTAAAGATAACCATCACTGACGTATTTCCCAGCTTTACTTGCCATGACCCCTTTTCATTGTTGGGACCAATGATAGATGATAGTGCTGCTGATGTGCTGCAGCTTCTGCCAACACTGTTTGTCTGTTTTTTTATTATACAGGTCATGACCATTATGTGTTTTAGCTGTAGCATTGCAACCCACCTGGCTCTTCATCCAGCTCTGCCGAGTAGCAGAGTCACGCTTTGTGCTGAATTTGATTCATGAGTCAGTCGCTGCACCAGCTTTGTAATCATCAGTGATGATGAGATAAAACTGCCTCAAGCACCACTTATGAGGCATCACAGGCCAAGCTCTGGTTTGTGATTTGTGTAGCTGGCTGCCATGTTGTCATGTAGCCTTTCCCTTATGTCACAGGATGCATGCCATTACCCTGAACCTGACCTACATCTGAGGCCATGGGTCCCAGCTGTAGATACTCATGTCACTACTGACCAAATTTGTCATTTGCTTTATTGGGTCTTCATTGCCTTTTATACAGACCTTTCTTATTATTAGTTTGTCAGTTTGTCAGCCATGTTAATTTATCCTTTCAAGTCCATGTCCCTGTTGCTCATTGGTCAAATTATCCTCATCTGTATCAGGCTATTTACAATCAACCCTTTCAAATGGATTTGGCTGCAGACCCTTTAAACTAATATATACCCTCTGTAATGCAAATGACTGAATATCAGTTGAAGGGATTGCTTAGGACATTTAGGAAATATTATTGCATTATATTGGCAATATGAATGAGAGAAATGTGGCTCCAACCACAGAGGAGGAACCATGAAGACAGTATAGAAGTTTAATATTGAGTCATATTGTGTCCACCCTTAGTATATGAGGGAATATTAAAACATGATATTACAGACCAGGAGGCCTTCATTTGTAAGAAGTTGGCACCTTTTTCACGATCAATCTCAGACAAGAACTCTGGTGGATTTTGGGAGTTTTTACCAGGACGACTGCTTCTCTGAAACTAAAAGCTGAAAGGTCTGTGTTGGAACATTTCCCTTTAGTGGCTGTTTCATACTGATCGACTTTCTCCTCAACAGGAAATCAAGTTCTAAATCGGTGAGCAAGGAGCACGCCCACGCCACAACGGCTATGGCAGAACCGGCCTATACTATACCGGCTTTCCGGCAGAGGTGAGTCCCCATTGGTTGCTGACATATGTCTAAGCTATTTTAGGTGTAAGGTAATACGTAACTACAGTCTCTACTATCTGACTCAAGTCAAGGCAGCACATTTCTTCAGTGTTACAAACTGTTCATTTTTCAGTGATGATAATTTGGAGATTGGTGTTGATTTAGGAGTTTTAGACCTTATATGCATGAGATGTCTGTTTTGATGATATTTCTAAAAGTTACTAGACAAATAATGATAAATCCCTGAGCTTCTATCTGATTTGCAGATATACTGTATTCATCCTATTCTTGCCTCCAAGTTTGATCCAATCCAAAAGTTTAGAGTATAAAGTTTAATTCAAATGTAGTAAAATGGTCAAGATTAATCCTACTTTGTTTTTTACCAGCTAGTTCCTAGATTAGATGAAGTAGATTAATAGGAGTTGTGTGTTGATAGGAGTGCTGATGAGATTGAGGAGTACCAGAGAGTATCCACAAATGTTGGGAAAGGACTGGCTGTTATTCAGGAGGAGATCTCAAGGATACGGATTTCCACCAAGGCTCATGTGGAGAGTCTTGCGATGCAGAGAGAGGTGAGTAACTATGTGGACAATATTTCACCATTTAATGAAGGGGTGTCCAAACTATTCAACAAAGTGCCATGTGGCTGCAGGTTTTCAATCCCACCAAGCAGGAGCACGTCTGGTCTTGACTGATTTAATCAGCTGATCTCAGTCTTCAGACAGTTGATTGGTCGAATCATGTGCTCTTGAATGGTTGGAACAAAAACCTGCAGCCACATGGTCCTTTGTGGAATAGTTTGGACATGCCTGATTTAATGCATTCAATTTGGGGCTGTGCTTTATTTGTTTTGTATGTTGTATTATTTTTGTGTGTCTTATTGCTTTGTTTTTCCTCCGATTTCTATTTGAAAGTAATGTGAAACTAAACAAGAGAGTTTAGTTTCATTACTACAGAATGATACAGAGAGGTTGGATCTGGATATGATCATAGGTATGTAAAAGGCTGTCCACACTAAGAATGATAACTATAGCTATAAAGATAACGATGTGAGCGTCCACACTTATGAACTAGGCTATAACGTCCTGTAAACAGCGGAGTCAGAAGCTAATGAAAATAGATAGGCTATTAATTACTGATGAGCTGTTAATGCTGTATGCTGTACATAAAAATATAAAATAAAAGCAGGTAGGTTCACTCACGGGTGCTGATTCAGTGTGTTGATCAGAAGTATTTCAGACACTAGTTTGGGTTTTGGGACAGCAGCAAATGTTGAAGCTCAATATGCAAAAGCGCAGAGATAAGCAGCTTTTACTGAGCTGTGGCAGCGACACACAGTATGAGCACAGATCTGAAGAATAAAAGATTCATTCATTTTGTTGTTTTTTCCACTGGATGGATCAGAGGATGATGCTTTGTTTGACTCTGGGGCTGAAACACAGTCTGGGGACAGTGAGCTTGATGAGCCTTACAATGACTCAGGAACAATATTTGTGCATAGCAACAACTCTGATGAAGAGTTTTGGGACTCAGTAAGCATACAGCTACACTCTGTGTTTAATATGTAAAGTTACTGTGTTCTTTTAAATGGTTTGATTGAAACTCAGCCTAATATACCGGTCCAGTTCAGATAAGCATATCATTACCGGACCATTAACCATTAACCATTAACCCGACACTGTTTCAGGTGTAATATGTGTGTTTTATTGCGTTTCAAATCAAAGTAAATTGAAAAGTTTTGGAGTATAAACCTCTGTGTTTATAAATGAATAGCTACTGGTGCATTCAAATAAACTAGTCTTTAATAGAAAAGTGTTTTGTCCCAGCATGAGACCCCCCAAAACAGACTGCAACTTCTACACCAGTGCGACTTGTACATCGTTTTTTATGGTAGATACAACACATCTCTGATATGATTGTAAGATAATAATCTTCTGGCATCTTCTTAACCGATTTGCTTGCTTCTCTTAGAGTGTGAACTAAGTTGTGTCTCTGCTTTTATTTAATTGTTTCCTACAGTTTTAGGGTTAGGACCTGAAGTGCACCCAAAGTTTACTACATTTAAAACAAACTCCACGAATGACTCCTTTGTTATAGCGTTTTCTGATCTGACGTCCCTATCAGCAGAATTACGTTTTCTGTCATTGTCCAAAACAATTTTCAATAAACATCCAAAAATGATTCATATGAGCGTTTTCTGTTTGATTATGTTTAGGCACAAAAATGACTCAGGAAAAGATCTTAGACTTACTGTGGTCATTGTGCAGTCTTCCCCTGCTGTACATAGACAGACGGACGGATGATGCTGATGTTAAAAGCTGCTGACTGCTTTTTGACCACAGGGCTAACTGCTGCCTGCTGACCTCACCTCTCTAATCCTTCTGGTTTTGGCAGATTTCAGATTTGTTAATAAAAGTGTCAGTTGGGGAAAGTTGCTGGTGTCAAAATGTTGTCATAGAAATGCTTACAGTGATGTCTTCTGTTCATAGAAACAGATGGTCTTTATATTTACAATGCATGATATAGCAAATTACAGTTTTATTTTCTAATCTGCGCTGTGACTTATGAGCTGTATAATTTAACCTGTCATCTTCTGTCTCCAGGTTAAAGACATGATGTACACAAAGGTGATTTCTTTGGACGAAATCCCCAAGTTGCCGGATTTCGTGGTGGCCCTGAGGCCCCACACCGTGTGGGAGAAGACTCCCGTCAAACTGTTCTGCACCGTGCAGGGAAACCCGAGGCCCATTGTTAAATGGTCAGTAGTACTCACTTGTTGGCACTCATGATACTGATTTTATAAGAACTGTAGCCAACGCTTATTACATTTTAAAGAATATTTAGACTTACAACCTACAAGATCAGTATTACAAACCATCAAGCAACATGTCCAATGAACATAATGACCATATGCTTACTGTTGATTATAGTATAGTCATTCTTGTGTTTTTCTTTAGGTCTTTATATTTGTGAAATGTGGCTGCCTTGATAGTTTAGTGTCTAGATTAGTTGTTTAAATTTTGCCTTGTAAGATATGCAGCATTGATCTCCCCTTAAAGGGCTTGTTAGCATTGCTGGCATTCATTTAATCCCCTTAATACCTATTTACAATGTTGGACACATCCTCTTAATAGCCTGCACCTTGTGAATATCTCCTGCTATTTGAAGATGCAACACATTAAACTTTGTAATGGGATGGATCCCTGTATGCATACTTGTAGATATTTTATCAGTTTAAAGTCTTAGCGTGTGCTGTAACTGTGAACAACTGCTGGTTCTCTGCAGGTATAAAGGAGGAGCGCCAGTCGACCCACTGAGCGCTCCAGGAAAGTACAGGATTGAAAACAAGTATGGAGTCCACAGTTTGATCATTAGCAGGTACGACACAAACACAACGATGAGTTTTCATGAAACAAAGACATTTTTTTTTCAATTTTAAAAGATTCCAAACTAAAAGGCATTATTATATCTGTTTGTGTATATGTGAGTTTGAGTTATCAACTACTTTTTCAAAGAAATCCCAGCGTTTTTTTGCCATTTGTTTTATGAATCATTCCTTCAAACTCAATTGATAGAATACTGATATCAAAGGCCTGAAAACAGGTCTGAAGTGATGAAAAACAAAAACAATTAACATTGAACAGATATTGTAGAAACAGTTTGGAAAAGAAAGTTTGAAATGGAATTGCAAAGTTTTTTGTAGCTTATCTGCCTAAATCACACTTTACAGCCAATGAATCTGTTTCATTTTGGCCATCAGAAGTATCGTAACTTTTCCCGCTGGCGCAATGAAAAAAAGAAAACACCACCAAGAGTGAGATCTGTGGGTGGCCGTCATCACACTCATGTCCATTTCCCTTCCCTGACGTATTGCGTTCGGCTACTTGGGTCCCTTTACAGTCTGTGGAATTATTTATTAACAAAGTTTTAACACTGACCCAACTAGCAGCTGACCAGCTTTATATGGATAACAAGGCGAAAAAATGAATAAGTGAACTGAAAAGCTCAGAGAAAAGGAGTTAAAATACCAAAAAGTAGAAGCAGACAGTTTTTTCCCGAAATACATTTAACTGCAGAGCAACAGACTGGATTCAGGACCATTGAGACCAGTTAAAACTAGGTCTAGGTTCTGTTGGCTCAAGTTAACTAGTCTGAGTTTAGTTAGCAGGATAACGTTATTTAGCTCTGGTTTAATCAAAAATGGCAATGCTGTATATCAACTACCCGAAGGTAAAAAAACCTCTGTTCACTACTTAATTCTTATAAACTGCCACATGGGCCTTGGTGTATTCGTGTTGGGATATTTTGAAATTTTAACAGGTGCCATCTGTATCTCTTGCTGCCATCTGAAGCGACAGGTGCACCAACACACTGCTTTGTCTAATAAAACTTTACAGTCAAGTAAAAAGCAAAAATAATCTTATTGTTAAAATATGAAAGAACTTGTGTTATGAGAGCAAATTAAGAGTAAAAAATAGAGGAAAACAAAATACCAACAGTATTAAAATACTATAGAGTAACTCGTTTACAATTATTATTTGCAATTATTAATAATTTCCTCTGTTGTACGTAGTTTTTAGTGCTTTATCTGGGTTTTTTTTTGGCATTAAATTCAAAAGAAGTTTGACCAGAAACGGAGAGCAGGGAGTGAGAGGAGGAAGGCGTGCTGGCTTGTTCGTCATCTTGAAGGCTCCTCAGCTGTTCATGTCGAAGTGCTGACCTTTGCGTCATTCGAGCCATGAATTCCTCCCACTCCCCACTCCCCACTCTCTCTCTCTCTCTCTCTCTCTCTCTCTCTCTCTCTCTCTCTCTCTCTCTCTCTCTCTCTCTATCTCTCTTTCTCTCTCTCTCTCTCTCTCTCTCTCTGTCTCCTTCTCTCTTTCTCTCCGAGGCACTGAATATCTCCACTCCTCCGTCATTGCATTGCAGGGTCATTAAGGAGACTGCAGCTTATGTCCCCCAACATTTAAAACTTTAAATAATGACGATTTTTCTCAGTCAAAGTGTGAAATAAAACATGCTAAGTGAGATATTCAGCTAGAAAAAGAACACAGTCTCACTTTAAGTTGCTCACAGCTGAGAAAATGGATCACCTTTAAAATAGTTCCCATGCAGAGGGTGAAGGTTCACATTTCTTCCTTCTATTCTCACCCTCGTCTTCAATCGCCTCCCCAAGGCTCCCGCTGCCTTGGTAGCTTGCACCTTCTTTTAAAATGCGCTCCCAACATGTGAGATCATTTTTTCAAAAGAAGCAGAACACGATGTCTTGTGTTTACCGCCAACGTTTAAATACGTCAACGAGATGCTGTTGAGAGAAGAAAGAGTTTTACTAAAGTCTGTGTTACGACTACGAGCCTCAATTTTCAGCACCTTCGTTGTTAATAGGATTCCTGTTGTGTTCATGCTTATGCAGCTGCTAGCGTCGGGGCTTATAAATACACACAAATAACATGAGACAAACATATGGACATTAGCGGTTACGAGAAAAAAACATGACGACTGTAAAATGCAGGAAAAGGAAAACACAATTTAGTTAAATTTTTTTTAAACCCAGAATTAGTTCATGACCGAAAAAGAGATTTTTTTAAAAAACAGACCCAAAAGATGATTAAAAAGTTAGATATTTATATTAAATTGCATTTCTTATTTGATTCTGTTTGTAGAAGTAACACATTTAGTTCCTTCAGTCTGCATAGGCTCTATATTACACAATGTCTTAAAGTAGCAGTAGTTAAAGTAGGGTTAGGGTTTTTATATTCATATAAAATCTCCAAAATTATCATATAAATCACAGCAGTCAGTTTAATTAATGTTGATAAACTTCCAGAACACAAAATTATAATTCAAAAGACTATTTCCAAATTCAATACAACATTAAAATATCACATTTTCAAACACTTAAAGAACCGAAAGTCAAGTTTGCCTTAGCCCTCCTGTTGTCCTCAAGTCAAGGTAGGAAGGACGGAAGAAGGAAGGAAGGGAGGGAGGAAGGAAGGATGGAAGAAAGGAAGAAGGAAGGAAAAGAGGGAGGAAGGAAGGAAGGGAGGAAGAAGGAAGGAAAAGAGGGAGGAAGGCAGGAAGGGAGAAAGAAGGAAGGAAAGGAGGAAGGAAGGAAGAAGGAAGGAAAGGAGGGAGGAAGGAAGGAAGGGAGGAAGAAGGAAGGAAAGGAGAGAGAAGGAGGGAGGGAGGGAGTAAAGAAAAGAGGAAGGAAGGAAAGAAGCTAGGGGGGAGGAAAAAAGAGAGAAGAAGGGAGGGAGGAAAGAAGAGAGGGAGGAAAGGAAGGAAGGAATGAAGGAAGGAAAGAAGGGAAGAAGGAAAGAGGGAGGGAGGGAGGAAGGATGGAAGGAAGGAGAGAAGGAAAGAAGGATGCAGGGATGAAGGAAGGGACGAAAGAGAGAAGGCGGGAGGGAAGTAGGACAGACGGAAGGAAGGAAGGAAGGAAGGAAGGAAGGAAGGAAGGAAGGAAGGAAGGGAGGAAGGGAGGAAGGGAGGAAAGAAGGAACAGTCAAAACAGACGGGGTCAATTTGACCCGGGATGACGACAGGAAGGTTAAAGCTGTGACTCTATGTTCATAAACTTAATACCATTTTGTCTCTTTGCTGTCTGCTCCTGTAGATGTGCTGTGAGTGATACCGCTGAGTACAGCGCCGTGGCAACCAACCCTCACGGCACAACTACCAGCAAGGCTACCGTTACCGTGAAGAGTAAGCCTCTCTCTTCTTCTTCACTCTTATTATTAAAGTCACCTGTTATATTCCTCTCTGTGATCATGGTGTTTATTTTTCTCAACAGGGCCGTCAGGAGCTGGGGCTTCCTGCCAGCTGGATATAGGTGAGAAGAAAGCAGGGGCAGTAGCTGATGACTTTAGCTAAGGAGGTGGGGGGGGTGGGGGTCTTTTTTAATTTTTGTCTGGAGTCAGGCCCAGGCAGTCAGCTCCATGTGGGATCATTAGGCTACAAATAGCTGAGCATGTGAGAGGTCTGATAAGAAGTGGAAACTATTGTGAGACGCTCTTGTTTTCATCCAGATATCGAAGCGGAGTAAACAAGATGAACGTCTGTTGACTATAAATCCCAGTAACCCCAGTAAATACAACCCCAGAATTTTGCGAACTGGGGTTGAAACACCTGTCCATTTAGTACGTTTACCATAATGAATAATATGTAATATGAGGCGTTTCAACCCCAGTGTGCAAAATACAGGGAGGAGAAAATGTTAATATGTTATTTAGCACACGCATTGTGATTTACCAAACCTGAAGGTATTATTTCTGACGCTAACTACGTCCATAAATAATACCTTTGAAGGGCAGGTATTAACCGGCTGTTACTATGGAGACAAGGAGACGGAGGCACAATGACAGAAGACGCACAGGACGGAGTTTTTCCACTCTTGTTAATAATTTTGGAGGAATATTTGTGGTTTTACTAACAGCATTGACTTTGTCACTAATACTCTCCCATATGTGGGTTTCTCTTGTAATATTAGTTTTTGTTATAACTCAATATATTTGTTAACCTCTTCCACTAGAACCTGATCACATTTCATTTTGCGCTTGCAGCTTTCTGCTCGTCCAAACTCTCCATAAAGACACAAAACCCTCATTTAAATACTGCTGTCTGCACCTGTTGCACCTGTTTTCATTTACACAGTTATTCTTAGTAGATCACCTGCAAAACGCACAATAACTAAACGCGCAATCTATTGCACCGTGCACGCAATTTAGTATCCACTATTTGGGATCTTAGTAAATCAGGCCCTAAGTGTATTTTGGGTGGAAAAAACACAATCATAGTAGAGTCTGCTTTAATAAACATAATATATAATATAAATATAATAATTAATAACTGATTGATGATGATGTTTAACTTGTTGTTTTCTTTCACCAGTTCCTCATCTGACTGAGATCCATCCCAGTAAGCTGGAGGTCAGCCTGCTGGATAAGTTCTCAGTGAGCTTCGGTGTGGAGGGCAACTCCATCAGCCTGGTCTGCACCATGGTCGTCGTCCCCGACCTCCCCAACGTCCCACCGCACGCCGAGTGGTACAGAGACGGTGAGACAGTCAGTCATTCCTTCTTCCCTCCTTCTCTCTTTCTTTCCTTCCTCCCTTCCTTCCTCCCTCCCTCCTTCCTTCCTTCCTTCCTTCCTTCCTTCCTCCCTCCTTTCCTTCCTTCCTCCCTTCCTCCCTCCTTCCTTCCTTCCTTCCTTCCTCCCTCCTTTCCTTCCTTCCTCCCTTCCTCCCTCCCTCCTTCCTTCCTTCCATCCTTCCTTCCTTCCTCCCTTCTACCTTCCCTACCTCCTTCTCTCTTTCTTTCCTCCCCCTACCTTCTTCCCTTCCTTCTTTCCTCTGTCCTTCTTTCCGTCCTTCCTCCCTTCCTTCCTTCCTCCATCCCTCCCTCCTTTCCTTCCTTCTTCCTCTCTCCTTTCCTTCCTTCTTCCTCCCTTCCTTCCTTGATTCTACAGTTATTTAATCTGCATTTCTTCATTGTTTATCCTTTTATTACTTTTCCTCTTCAGCTGCTTCAGAAACAAGCAGCTGGTTGTGTGTTAACTGTTTATTTTGATCACTCGTCACTATTTCTTCCATCTTGTCTGCTGACAGATAATCTGCTGAAGCAGGGTAAGCTGGCGGAGATGTCCGTGGGTGGAGGCGCGGCCCGTCTGAAGCTGCCCCACCTGGCCAAGGACGACGAGGGCCTCTACACACTCCGCATCTTTACTAAGGACGGGACTGCCGAGCACAGCGCCTACCTGTTTGTGGCTGGTAGGACACAAATATGCAACATCCGCAAATCTTTCACCACATTGTTTTTAGAGATTAGTGTAAGGCAAGGCGGTTTTATTTATATAGCGCATTTCATACACAATGGCAACTCAATGTGCTTTACATAAAACAAACATTTGACAGTAAGAATTGGAAATAAAAAACATAAAAACATGCAATTTGAGAAATAAAAATGAAACCCAACAATAGTAAAAACATAGAAATTCAAATTTTTTTCGACCACACGGACAACCACCTAACACTATCTCTTCCATAGGACCTTATCATGTCATTGTTTCCTGTATTTCCCATGATTAGTGTACTTAGATCACATTGTCCAGAAAACCTGCTGGATTGCATTAGTGCAAAAAAAAAAAAACAGTGCAAGGAACTACAGTTTTAGAATAATTAGAAGAACTGTAAAAGGTGCAGTGACAACAACCATGGCGGAGCAAACAGTGTAAAAAAGCTCCAACTACAGTAATTCAAACTCCTATCTGAAGAAAATCAAATGTAGATTATAAGTTCATCTCAGTAGGTTCATACTGTACATGACTGATTGACAGGTGACTTCTGAAAAATGCTGTTCAGGAACAACCACACCTAGAACACAACGTGGATACTAGAACTATGAAAATGGGCTTTTAGCAATATCTGTTGCAGCAAAGGCAGTGAGGACTTTATCTGTTATGTCAATGTTTCATTTTTACCTGAATATTTATCTTGTTTTCAAACATTGCTAAAGTTTTAAAAAGCTCAAGTCAGGTCAGATGTCAGACCTGTTCATTACGCAGCTTGTGACAGGCTCATGAAGTACGGGGGAAGTTCGCTCATTTCTCACCAAACTGGATTTCAGAATGTGCTTCAACATGACAAAAAGGTCAAAGTACATATTCATTATTTTTAACTGATTAAGGGAGCGCTTCAGTTCCCACGGTTTCTGCAAAGGTTATTTAGTGTGATTTATGATTTATGATTTTTTTAATTAAAAGTTTTGAATCATAATATTCAACAAATAGACGCAGAAGTGCATCACAACATGATTAAAGGATTAAAATCTATTCCTGCTTAGAAAGAAAAAAATAACATAACCAGATGTTATTAACCTTTGTGTCGTCCTCCCGGGTCAAATTTAACCCGTCTGATTTATCTTCCTTCCTTCCTTCCTTCCTTCCTTCCTTCCTTCCTTCCTTCCTTCCTTCCTTCCTTCCTTCCTTCCTTCCTTCCTTCCTTCCTTCCTTCCTTCCTTCTTCCTTCCTTCCTTCAGTCTGTCCTCCCTCCCTCCTTCTCTCTTTCTTTCCTTCCTCTCTCTTTCCTCCCTTACTTCTGTCCTTCCTCCCTCCCTCCCTCCTTCTTTCCTTCCCTCTTTCTTTCTTCCTTCCTTCTTTCCTTCCTTCCATCCTTCCGTCTCTCCTGCCCCCCTCTCCTTCTCTCTTTCTTTCCTTCCTCTCTCTTTCCTCCCTTACTTCTTTCCTTCCTCCATCCCCCTTTATTCCATCCTTCTGTCCTTCCTCCCTCTCTCCCTCCTTCTTTCCTTCCCTCTTTCTTTCCTTCCTTCTTTTCCTTCCTTCCTTCTTTCCTCCCTCCCTCCCTCCTTCTCTCTTTCTTTCCTCCCCCCTCCCTTCCTCCCTTCCTTCTTTCCTCTGTCCTTCCCTAGTTCCTGTCCTTCCTCCCTCCCTCCCTCCCTCCTTCTTTCCTTCCCTCTTTCTTTCTTCCTTCGTACCTTGACTCGAGGACAACAGGAGGGTTAAAGTCAGACTGGTTACATTTAATTTCTTCTTAATTTTGCTTCATTTTACTTTAAAACATTGTCTTTAAATCCTTGTTTCAGAGCAGCAAGTTGAGTATTAGTATCTGTCTATTGTCTTTACATCCTTCTGTTTGTGTTCCTCTTCCTGTTTCCTTCCATCCCTTTCTCCATTCTTCCTCCTTTTCCTCTCTTATGTCATGGTTTCCTTGCTCCATAGATTCTGCTCCCTCTGCAGCCGGTGCCCCTGGTGCACCAATGAGTGTCAAGGCATATGACGTCAACGCCGACTACATCCTGGTTGCCTGGAAACCCCCCAACTCCGTCAACGAGGCGGCGATCACTGGATACTTTGTGGATCGGTCAGTGTGCACCCTGAAAACTCTTCAGGCTTTCTTTTAATAGACCAGAATTGGCACACAGACATAAGCTGTGTTTACTGCAAAGAAAATAACTGTACAAGTATAAAAATATGTCATAGTTATTTATTTATTTAAAGGTGCAGTAATTATTATTATTTATATTAGCAAATGTATCAAATTCATCTTTTAATGCATGAATTATGATAAATAAGTGTTTTTATTTCTCTTTAGGCATGAAAAACACTATTGAACTTCATTTATTTTTCATCAAATTACATTACTTTAGTTTAAAATAACCCAAAAATGTTACTGCAGATAAAGTGGTAGTGTATGGGATGATGCACTAGTGTCTGCTGTGGTGGCTGAAGTCTAACTATGCCATCAATATCCATGCATATATATAATAAAACAGCTTTTCAATAGCTGTCCACTGTAGTGACCACTATGCATAAAAGGGTTAACATTTTATTTTGTGGGTTTTTAATAAGGCAATAAGACAGATCAATAGAAACAGTCAGATAACAAGTAAGCTCAGACATGTGCAAAAATAAATAAATAAATGAGCAAGTAAGTAAAAATTTAAGATGTACATTACATCTTAAACAAAAGCCATGAGGGATTAGCTGGGTGAGTTACTCATCCGTCCACCCCAAGCCTCGTCTACGTAGAGAGGAAATGGGACCCAGATTGCTGAGAGTTTTTTAATTGAATTGGTACTTAAGAACCTGAGTCTCTCTATCTCTAAAATCATGTCAGCCATCCATCTCTGAAAGGAAAGGGGGAGAGGATGATTTCTATTCCCTCAGAGTAAATCTTTTGGCAACATCCCAAACATTAAAAACTGTTGTATGGCTGTAGGGAAGCATTGCGAGCAGCCAAAGACAAGTAGCAAGTTCAACAAATGTATTGTGTAACCAGATAACCTGCCAAAATTAAATGATTTGTCTTTGTTTTGTATGAACAGTATTACATTATCAGCATATAAACCATAGACTGTATATAAAATGGACGTAACATCCGTGACGTCACCCATTGGTTTGTGGACTGCTGCTCGGAAGCGAATAGTATCGGATCTGGGCAGCGCCATCTTGAAAATTTCTGGTGCATGCCGGGTAATAAAAAAACACGGATTCTACTTATATGGGCGTCAGGAGGAGCATGAGGCGCCCTCCTGAACCTGTGAACCAATCAACCTGTCAATCACAACGTAGCCACGCCCTAATGCATACCCTGCTTTATCGTCACATATAAAATCAGGGAGGCCAACATTTCACAAATGAACATCATACTGCATTGAAGAAGGCTTTAAACTAGCGATTGAGACCATAAACACATTTTGAAAACGTTTACTGAGGTTAGAAATCAAGTGAGAAGTTGGTGAATTCTCCATTGACTTGTATAGAGACGGAAGTCCTTTTGACACCAAAACGGTCGCCCCCTGGTGGCCTTTTGATAGAATGCAGTTTTAAGTTACTTCCGCATTGGCATCATTTCAGAGGACCGGGACTCCCGCCTGATATAAAAAAATGAGTTGTTAAACCCACAATGATTCTTTCCATATGACAGCATAAAGGTCCAGTGAGAGAGGGCAGCCCTGCCGAACTGAGCAGTGCAAGGGGAAACATGGTGGACTTGTCTCCATTGGTTAAGATAGAACACATTGGGCTGGCGTATATCAGTTTCACTCAGGATATAAATGATCCACCAAACCCAAATGTGTACAGTGACTCAAACATGTTGGGCTACTCAACCTGGTCAAAGGATAAGATTTGCTGCTTCACTGATTTTCCTACAATCAGCATACATAGTATTAAGGAGGCATCTGACAGTAGAAATGGATAAATGATAGATAACAAGTGCTTCTTTTGCCGGTTAGCCAGCATTTTAGTGATTACCTATCTATCAAAGTCCTGGAATGCAGTAGCTCGGGTCTGTTTCCGCTTTACCTTTCTTTAAAACAACGGAGATATTGACCTCATACAGTGTTTTAGGCAACGCTTTGTGGAGTTTTTCTTTTAAATACGTAGCCATATCCGTCTGGCCCAGCTGCCTTGTCAGATGGAAATGACTTAATGGCAGAGGTTATTTCTTCCCATGTGAAATCAGAGTCCTCCCTGGCAGCGTCGCTAAGTTTGAGCATTACAAGAGGGTCAAAGAAGTCATCTGAGGCAGAGTTACGTGGCGTCACAGAAGTGTAGAGTTTACTGTAAAACAGTAATTTCCTTACCCTCGGAGGTATTTAACAAGGTGCTTGACCTCAATCTGATGTAATAGATTGATTTTGAGGACTGGGCGCCCTTAAACTTTCCCCTGGGCCCCTTTTTAGAGGACATGTTTATTTGACCCCACCCCCCCCCCCACCCCCGCGCCCAGAATACAGTTGCACTCATATTTAACTTTCATTATCTGTCTTCAGAGGATCTTGATGCTTGGTATGTTGCTTCAAGGGTGGAAAGAGTGTTCTCAATCTCTCAACTCTGGTTTTTTTTAAGCCTCATTTAACCTTTGTGTCGTCCTCCCGGGTCAAATTGACCCCGTCTGTTTTGACTGTTCCTTCCTTCCTTCCTTCCTTCCTTCCTTCCTTCCTTCCTTCCTTCCTTCCGTCTGTCCTTCCACCCTCCCTCCTTCTCTCTTTTGTTCCTTACTCTATATTTCCTCCCTCCTTCTTGCCTTCCCTCCTTCCTTCCTTCCTTTCCTTCCTCCCTTCCTTCTTTCCTCTGTCCTTCTTTCCTTCCTTCCTCCCTTCCTCTTTTCCTTTCTCCCTCCTTCCTTCCTCCCTTCGTCCTTCTTTGTTTCCTCCCTCCCTCCCTCCTACCTTCCTTCCTTCTTTCCTCCATCTTTCCTTCCTTCTTTCCTCCCTGCTTTCCTTCCTTCTTCCTTCCTCCCTTCCTCCCTTCCTTCCTCCCTCCTTTCCTTCCTTCTTCCTCCCTTCCTTCCTCCCTCCCTCCTACCTTCCTTCTTCCTCCCTTCCTCCCTTCCTTCCTTCCTCCCTCCTTTCCTTCCTTCTTCCTCCCTTCCTTCCTTTTTCCTCCCTTCCTTCCTTGACTCGAGGACAACAGGAGGGTTAAGAACTTTGTGTTACATCCCGATGTATGAAAAGTGCTACACAAATAAAGTTTGATAAAGTTTGATTGACTAGAGTGACGATGTTGTCTCCTTGGTTCGTAGGTGTGAAGCCGGAAGCGACCACTGGGTCCAGTGCAATGACGCCCCAGTGAAAGTTTGTAAATACCCGGTGCACGACCTGAAAGTGGGCCACTCCTACCACTTCCGGGTCAGAACCGTGAACAGCGTCGGCGTCAGCAAGCCGTCCCGCAAGTCGGACAAAGTGACCGCCCTCGACCCTGCCGAGAGCGAGAGACTGCAAGGTACTGAAGGTAAATACAGAATACAGAACAGCGGCATCGGAGAGTTTCCTAACGGATCTGTCGTTGTTTCCTGCAACAGTGATTAAAATCGAAGGGAAATACGACATAGTGATCAAGGACGATGACCTGGAAGGTACGGTCGTGTACAAAGACTGATCTGGGTTCATTTGCTTTCCCCCGACCCTTCTCCAACCCTTTAAACCACTTCGTCTTAATCCCACAAAGACCAAATACTAAATCAAATCCTTCTTTCCAAAGCTAACAAGCATATCATTCCAATATCTTCACAGACGTCACATAGTAAATGTTCATACCTCACTAAGTCTCTCAATTTAAAAAAAAAATCCCAATTTGGAAAATAATGGCTTGTTCTTAAGAGCAAAGCCTGCATTATTTTCTTGTATTGAAATCTTATGTCAGTATTCAACATTAAAATGTCCACGTTGTTTTTAATCTCAGGGTAGAAAGTAGGGCTGGGTAAAAACAATCGATTGAATTGATTTTGGATCGATTTCATTTAAATTTTGCATTATCGATTCATAGGGCATGAGATCGATTTAAAAAAAAATGTTTTTATATAAAGCTTTATTGGTTGGCATCATTTACAGAAACAATATGTTTTGAAACAGCAGTAGTAATATGAAAATAGGGAAACAAACAGATAAACAACGCCAGGGTTACTTTAATAAACAGCCTTAATGCAATCTGCAGTGATTGAATGTTGTAGTTCAAGTTCACGTTCACTTGCAATTACTTTCTAATTTCAAAATTGCACTTTTGAGACTTGAGACAGTTTTGTTTACAGCTCAAGTTTAAACTGTCCAATTTACAAATTTACACTTAAAACCTGTTGTTTAATGTGAAGAGAAACAATAAAGTACATTTGTATTTTGTAACACAGTTGAGCCATTTTCATTATTTAAGAGCAGATTGAATTGAATCAAATCGAATCAAATCGAATCGAATCGTGATCAATCGATTCAGAACCTTATGAGTCGAAATCGAATCGATTTAGGAAATTGACCACGATACCCAGCCCTAGTAGAAAGACAAAACATCTTTCCAGCCAATAGGAACAAAGTGTCGAATCCGGATTCTGAGATTAAAATAAAAACGTTTCTATTTAAAATTTCAGTATTATTTTTCTTTAATCTCAAAATCTGACATTGTTCACTTCTCTTATCGCTCTTGAACACAGGTTTGATACGAATGTAGAAAACTTTAATTACTTTTTTATGTCATTCATGAGTGAGAAACTGTCGATTACAGTTTTATCTAAAAGATTTTCTCACATGTTCACATTAAAAATATGAAATTTACATAAAAAACTAAAACCCATCACACTGGACTAAAATATAATATCAAAGAAAAGGTTTATGTTGATTTTAATGACCTCACCCAGCCCACCAACCCCAACTCATCCTAACTACTGCAGTGCCATCTTTGATCTAACCGATTCCTCCATTCAAACTTTAATCGACTCAAAACCTTTTTCAATAAACCAAAGATTTTCCTTTCCTCCTCTGAAGTGTGCCGAGTATTTCCGTCTTAATCGATAACACAAAAACTAATTTTTAAAAAAACAAAACAATAAGTCCTAAAACTAATATGCGTTGGTATCAGTTTAGAGTTGAGGCTTGTTGTAGAAGTCCCTCCGTTGCTCAACTTTGGGTCCTGAGAGTTTATCCTTTGTGTCGTCCTCCCGGGTCAAATTGACCCCGTCTAATTTGACTGTTCCTTCTTTCCTCCCTTCCTTCCTTCCGTCTGTCCTTCCTCTATCCCCCTTTCTTCCTTCCTTCTGTCTTTCCTTCCTCGCTCCCTCCTTCATTCCTTCTTTCCTTCCCTCCTTCCTTCCTTCCTTCCTTCCTTCCTTCCTTCCTTCCTCCCTCCCTCCCTCCCTCCCTCCCTCTCTCCTTTCCTTCCTCCCTCCTTTCCTCCCTTCTACCTTCCTTCCTTCCTTCCTTCCTCCGTCCCTCCCTCCTTTCCTTCCTTCTTTCTCCCTTCTTTCTTCCTCCCTCCTTTCCTTCCTTCTACCTTCCTTCCTCCCTACTTTCCTTCCTTCCTCCCTTCTACCTTCCTTCCTTCTTTCCTTCATTCCTTCCTCACTCCCTCCTTCTTTCCTTCTCTCCTTCCTTCCTTCCTTCCTTCCTTCCTCCCTTCTTTCCTCTATCCTTCTTTCCTTCCTCCCCTCCTTTTCTTCTTCCTTCCTACCCTCCTTCCTACCTCCCTCCTTTCCTTCCTTCTCCCTCCCTTCCTTCCTTGACTCGAGGACAACAGGGAGGGTTAAAATAGACAAAATAATGTGCCTTTCTTTCCATATTCTCAACTTAAAGCATCTACTATTCATTTATCACGCCTCTAATGAGAATACCATTTAATAAAGTACATTCAGCCAGAGGAAGTTAATTTAGACACTCTGTCGTCTGTAATTATAATTTTTAATAATATAAAGAAAGTGCTCGATGTGGGACTTCTGCAATAGCTGCAGCTGTATGTACTTTCTGCCTCAACACCGTTCATTCCCAATCTAGGCTACGTAACTCTCCCTGGGGAGCCCACAGATGTGCATGCATCTGAGATTTTCAAATCGTACGTTGTGCTGAGCTGGAAGCCTCCCAGCCCTCGCGGACGAGCCCCGCTGTGGTATGTCGTTGAGAAGGTGTGTGTCGCTCCGCCTCTGGCCGTCCATTTTCCATCAATGTAGCTCACTGTTCAGCACTGTAGTGGAACATAAAATAATATACATTAACCTCTTAAACTCTGAGCTTTACCTTGAAATTTCATTTAACCCTCCTGTTGTCCTCGAGTTAAGGAAGGAAGGGAGGAGGGAGGAAGGAAGGAAGGGAGGAGGGAAGGAAGGAATGAAGGGAGGAAGGAAAGAAAGGTGGAAGGAAGGAAGGAATGAAGGAAGGAATGATGGAAGGGAGGAAGAAGGAAGGAAAGGAGGAAGAAATGATGGAAGGAAGGAAGGAAGGAAGGAAGCAAGGGAGGAAGAAGGAAGGAAAGGAGGAAGGAATGATGGAAGGGAGGAAGAAGGATGGAAAGGAGGGAGGAAGGAAGGGAAAGAAGGGAAAGAAGGACAGAGGAAAGAAGGAAGGGAGGAAGGGGGATGGAGGAAGGAAAGAAGGAAGGGAGGAAAGAGAGAGGAAGGAAAGAAAGAGAGAAGGAGGGAGGAATGAAGGAAGGAAGGAAGGAAGGAAGGAAGGAAGGAAGGAAGGAAGGAAGGAAGGAAGGAAGGAAGGAAGGAAGGAAGGAAGGAAGGAAGGAAGGAAGGAACATTCAAAACAGACGGGGTCAATTTGACCTTTACAGGAGCGCACGGTGCTGAGAAAGTTACCATAACAAACTGAAATCAAATGTGTGGGCGGGCTGTAGGAGCGTAGAGCTTGTAAAT
>NC_084971.1:32834989-32842489 GCF_963691925.1 Scomber scombrus
TTGTAAATATGAAACTCTGTGATTCAGCGACTCCAGCGCCCCTCATGGCATCACCATGCTGAGCTGTGACGGCTCCTCCATGACTTTGGCCTGGAAGAGTCCCAAACA
This sequence comes from Scomber scombrus, assembly GCF_963691925.1. NCBI lineage: Eukaryota > Metazoa > Chordata > Actinopteri > Scombriformes > Scombridae > Scomber > Scomber scombrus. Next base: position 32,835,098 of record NC_084971.1, read on the forward strand.
CTGCGGCGGCTCCAAGATTAAGGCTTACTACGTGGACCGGCGTAACGTAGACAATATGATCTGGAAGGAGGTGAACCTGACGGGCTTCAAGGAGAGAACCTGCACTGTGAGTGGCATCAAAGCAACCAGACAGGAAATAAAATATATAAAACTGACTCATATGAATAATTATATCTGATAACCTCTTTGTATCTTCAGGTTGAACATCTGACGGAGGGATCCTTCTACGAGTTCAAGATCCAGGCCGCTAACATGGCCGGTGTGGGCGTGGCCTCTGTTCCCAGCGCCGCCATGAAATGTGAAGCTTGGACCATGGAAGCGCCCGGTACGACAACCATCAAACCATTACTGTGTCATTTTTAAAGCTTCCTGAATCAGAATCATGTTTATTGTAGCACATACAATGCAAAATGCTGTCCTCCAAAGTCCAACATGTGTAAGACACTAAAGACACTACTAAGAGTCATTAAAAGTCACTGAGAGGAATAAGACAATGTGCATTAACTTAAAAAAAGAAAACGATAGATATTAAAGAGAGATGGATGCTGTTGGAGCTTCATTATTATCAATCAGTCCCCGAGATAGATAGAAAGAAATTGGCTCGTCCTATTGTGTCACTAAACTGTGATATGAGTACCTGGGAGGGTTTTTCATGGTTTTACTGAGAGTCAAATTCAGCTGAATATTTATTTACTTAAAATAAATGTGTCATTGGGTTCTTTGAGGTTCCCAAAAAAGTAAATTACCACATTTACCAAATGAATAGCAAATTATTAACGCTCCAACATCTGCATTAAGTTCATTTAACTGTTCCTATAGAAGCTGCTGTATTAGAGCCATATACGCACGCGGTTGTCAGTGTCATCGATCAGTTAACGTGGCTGAACAATAACCGGTTCAGGCGCAATATTTGGCTTTTAAAAACTCTAAAACACGGGTGTCAAATATAAGGCCCGCGGGCCAGAACTGGTCCGTCAAGGGTTCCTATCCGGCCCGCTGGATAACTTTGCAAAGTATGAAAATTGCAGAAATGTAATTGCAATTTTTCTGCTGCTTCAGAAGTTGTTGTTTTTTCCAACCTTACCAGAAAACAATGAATACATATCGTGATCTTATTTAAACCATTCATATATTTAACATCAGCAGCTTCTGTGCAAAAAGACATCATATTGTTAAAACTGGACTAAATTTTTAAGACATCTCATTTGTTTCGTAAACAGTTGGTTTATTATAGTAAAGTTATAATATATATAGTTTGACACCCCTGCTCTAAAGCCTACAGTAGATGCCTCCTTTTTTACATTTTCATCACTTGTGTCAAACTTTATTCATAAGATAAAGAATAATATGACAAACTGATGCTGTTGTGACTATAATGTAACATAATTCTCTCTTTATTCTCTTAAAACGTGCATATTACTGACCACAATATACAATCAAACTGCCTTGTCTCTTTGTTCTCGCTCATGTGTGTTTGTTTTATTTTTTCACTGACAGGTCCAGCTTATGACCTGAGCTTCAGTGAGGTCAGAGGTCACTCCCTGGTCCTGCTGTGGAAAGCTCCAGTCTACACTGGAGCGAGCGCAGTCACCGGATACATGGTGGAAATGGCCAAAAAGGGCTCAAAGGAGTTTGTCTCCTTAACTCATGAGGCTGTGAACCATCGCTACCTGCATGTAAGAAACTGCTCATCCAGCTGATTATTATACTGTATTTAATCTGTTCCTCCGTCACCTCGTCACTGCATACATGTGAGGATGTTTCCGTTGTTTCCTGCAGGTGAAAAGTCTGGAGGAAGGTCAGTCCTACGTGTTCAAAGTCCGTGCAGTGAATGGAAACGGTGTTGGAAAAGCTTCCCAGCTGTCTGAGCCAGTCTGTGCCAAGGCTCTCCCAGGTAACAACAACTTAATATCACGAACATCTGCAGCCACATGTGTTGGATTTACTCTGCACCACATTACTGTACGTTAATAAAACACCTCATCAACGTCATTCTAGCTCCTCAAACACACTTTCTCATTGAAAATAGGCAGTGATGGATTGTTGACCGAATATTAAACTGCAGACAGAAGTTGTTTATTTATGTTTTTTCTCACCCGATTGGTTCTTCATGTTCACAGGCACCAAGGAGATTGTGGCCGGTGTGGACGAGGAGACCGGAGACATCTACCTGTCTCTGGAGGCCTGCGAGATCAGCGAGACCTCCAAGTTCGTTTGGTCCAAGAACTACAAACCCATCGGCGAATGCCCCAGAGTCTCCGTCACAGGAGAGGGCAAACAGTAAGCTCGCTGTTATATGTTACACCTTCAACACATCATGAAAGGCTTCAGGGTTGAACTCAGCATTTTATTTGACTTCACACCATAGACTGTATATAAGAAATGGATGTAACATCCGTGACGTCACCCATTGGTTTGTGGACTGCTGCTCGGAGGCCAATAGTATCGGATCTGAGCAGCGCCATCTTGAAAATTTCAGGTGCATGCTGGGAAAAATAAAAACACGGATTCTACTTATATGGGCATCAGGAGGAGCATGAGGCGCCCTCCTGAACCTGTGAACCAATCAACCTGTCAATCACGACGTAGCCACGCCCTAATGCATACCCTGCTTTATCGTCAAATATAAAATCAGGGAGGCCAAAATGTCCCAAATGAACATCATACTGCATTGAAGAAGGCTTTAAACTAGCGATTGAGACCATAAACACATTTTGAAAACGTTTACTGAGGTTAGAAATCAAGTGAGAAGTTGGTGAATTCTCCATTGACTTGTATAGAGACGGAAGTCCTTTTGACACCAAAACGGGCGCCCCCTGGTGGCCTTTTGATAGAATGCAGTTTTAAGTTACTTCCGCGTTTGCCTCATTTCAGAGGACCAGAACTCCCCGCCTGCTTCACACATCTTATTATCTTGAAATAATGAACTATTCTTCCACACTGACGCACTTTTTAACACCACAAAGCAAACAGTGTGATTCACCTTCAGGCCTCTTCCTGTTTGATCTCTGTCAGCACGTCTGAATGGAAAAAATCATGTTTGACTTTTTCCAGTTTTTAGTCTTCACAAATATTTGAGACATCGGGCTCATGCAAGAACTTTTTCATGTTCTTCTCCTAAAACTCTCTAAAAAGATTTTTCTGTGAGGTTTGTTTGTACGATTGTTCCAAGTCGGATTCAACAAACTTTCTCAACTGCCCAAACTTTGCTTGTAAATCAGTCTGGTGTATAATAATTAACACTTCTAAAATCGCTTGTTCATTTATTTATTCCTTCACAAAATGTTATAAAAGAGTTAAAAGAAACACAAGAATGTCAAACTGTGGAGCGTCAAGTGGACAAAAAGACAAAAACATGACAAATTAATTTTTTTTAATGTGTTTTTCTCTCCAGCTCCAGACTGACTTTCACTCACCCTGATAAAGATGATTTGGGGAAATACTCCGTGGTCCTCACCGACACCGACGGAGTCTCTGCCAGCCACACTCTGACTGAGGACGGTACGTCATGTAGTTTATGGCTCAGTGACTAATAATTGTTGGCAAGATGAGCAATTCAAAAATATCTTGAAAAAAAGTTTTAAAAGCAGCATCAGGTTTGTTAAAATGTACATTTAGTATTTTTGTTGGTTTTATATCATTTGAAATTAAATTTGCATCATTTTTTAACCAAAAGTAAAACTGAATGCTCCTGAACATGTCAAATGGTGTAACCACAAAAGAATGATACATATAAAATATTTTATCTACCTAGAGGGAAAGAAAGAAAGAAAGAAAGAAAGAAAGAAAGAAAGAAAGAAAGAAAGAAAGAAAGAAAGAAAGAAAGAAAGAAAGAAAGAAAGAAGAATAAAATGAGAAAGAAAGTTGAGTAAAGAAAAAACAAAGAACAAGAAGTAGGAGGAAAGAAAGAAAGGGAGGATGAAGAGAAAGAACAAGACGTTGGAGGAGAAGGACAGAAAGAAAGAAAGAAAGAAATAAAGAGGAGGAAGAAGATAAATAAATAACTAAAAGTAGGAGGAAAGAAAGGAAGGAAGAAAGAAAGAAAAAAGGAGGAAATAGAGAAGGGACAACAAGAAGTTGGAGGAGAGAGAAAGAAACAAAGAAAGGAAGAACAAGAAGTAACCACAAAAGAATGATAAATATTAAATATCCACCTACAGTGTATTTAAGTGGACATGACATGGACACAAAAAACGTCATTGACCCGTATATGTCTTTTTTTTTTCTTTTTTTCATCGTCATACTCAAAAGACTTTTGTTGCTCATGTCTGTTTTCTTTGACTCTGCAGCTCTGAACACCATGCTGGAGCTCAGCCACGCCATCAGACATCCAGGTGAGACTGTGAATCTCCTCCCTCCCTCCTTCTCTCTTTCTTTCCTTCCTTCCCTGCTTCCCTCCTTCCTTGTTTCCTCCCTCCCTCCTTCTCTCTTTCTTTCCTTCCTTCCTCTCTCTTTCCTCCCTTCCTCCCTCCCTTCCTTTCCTTCCTCCCTTCCTTCCTTCCTCAATCCCTCCTTCTCTCTTTCTTTCCTCCCCCTACCTTCCTTCCTTCCTTCTTTCCTTCCTTCCTCTTTTCCTTTCTCCCTCCCTCCCTCCCTCCTTCCTACCTTCCTTCCTTCCTTCCTTCTTTCCTCCGTCCGTCATTCCTTCCTTTCCTTGCTCCCTTCATTCATCCTTACCTCCCTTCCTTTCCTTCCTCCCTTCCTTCCTTCCTCAATCCCTCCTTCTCTCTTTCTTTCCTCCCCCTACATTCCTTCCTTCCTTCTTTCCTTCCTTCCTCTTTTCCTTTCTCCCTCCCTCCCTCCCTCCTTCCTACCTTCCTTCCTTCCTTCCTTCTTTCCTCCGTCCGTCATTCCTTCCTTTCCTTGCTCCCTTCATTCATCCTTACCTCCCTTCCTTCCTTCCTTCTTTCCTTCTTTCCTCTGTCTGTCCTTCCTTCCTTTCCTTGCTCCCTTCATTCTTTCCTTACCTCCCTTCCTTCCTCCCTCCCTCCTTCCTTATCCTTCCTCCCTCCTTCCTTCCTTCTTTCCTCCTTCCTCCTTTCCTTCCTTCTTCCTCCCTTCTTTCCTCCTTCCTCCCTTCCTTCTTTCCTCCCTCCCTCCTTCGTTATCCTTACCTCCCTTCCTTCCTCCCTCCCTCCCTCCTTCGTTATCCTTCCTTCCTCCCTCCTTCCTTCCTTCTTTCCTTCCTTCCTCCCTTCCTCTTTTCCTTTCTCCCTCCCTCCCTCCTACCTCCCTCCTACCTTCCTCCCTTCCTTCCTTCCTCCCTCCTTCCTTCCTTCCTTCTTTCCTCCTTCCTCCTTCCCTTCCTTCTTCCTCCCTTCCTTCCTTCCTTCCTTTCCTTCCTCCCTTCCTTCTTTCCTTCCTCCCTCCTTCTCTCTTTCTTTCCTCCCCCCTACCTTCCTTCTTTCCTTCTTTCCTCCTTACTCCTTTCCTTCTTTCTTCCTCCCTCCCTTCCTTGACTCGAGGACAACAGGAGGGTTAAATTAACACTATTTTCCTTTAGGATCTAACTCTTTTATTGTCTTTCTTCTTGTTTCTGTGCAGTTATTCCTCTGAAACACGGCCTCAACTACGAGATTCTGGAGAAGGGTCACGTGCGTTTCTGGCTGCAAGCCTTCAAACTGTCCCCGTCCGTCTCCTACCGGTTCATCGTTAACAACAAGGAGGTCACCAGCGGGGAGGTAACGACTCAACACTCACACTCACTGAGTCTTTGTGTTCCCTGTTTTAACGTCTTCTTGAAGCTGCCACTAAAAACTTTGCACCTTGAGGCGACAGCATGCTGATTTGTTGCCTTCAAGCCTCGCAGGTTTACTTTCCAGCTCTGACGACAAATATGACACCAGTCAGCTTTTAGTCTTAAGTGTCTTTAGGTAAAATTACCTCATGACTCATCGTGTTTTACTTTTAAATATTTGACTTTGCTGACTCATCCTTTCTTATTTTCTGACTAATGATCAAAGTAAAGATGAAAAAAACAAAAAGAAAGTCCTCTGAGGAGACTTATCATGTTGCCACTATATTAAAGACCTTTTAACCCTCCTGTTGTCCTCCAGTCAAGGAAGGAAGGGAGGAAGAAGGAAGGAAGGGAGGGAAGGAAGGAAGGAAGGAAGGAAGGAAGGAAGGATGGAAGGGAGGAAAAAGGAAGGAAAGGAAGGAAGGATGAAGGAAAAAAGGAAGGAAGGAGGGAGGGAGGGAGAAAGGAAAAGAGGAAGGAAGGAAAGAAGGACAGAGGAAAGAAGGAAGGGAGGAAGCTGGGGGGAGGAAAGAAAGAGAAAAGGTAGGACGGAGGAAGGGAGGAAGGAAAGGAAGGAAGGAGGGAAGGAAAGAAGGAGGGAGGTTGGAAGGAAGGAAGGGAGGAAAGAGAGAAGAAGGAAGGGAGGAAAGAAGGAACGGAGGAAAGAGAGAGGAAGGAAAGAAAGAGAGAAGAAGGGAGGAAGGACAGACGGAAGGAAGAAAGGGAGGAAAGAAGGAACAGTCAAAACAGACAAGGTCAATTTGACCCGGGAGGACGACAGGAATGTTAAAGGGAATTTATTCTCCTTTTCTGTTCACATTGATTAGAATGTAAAAATATAATATTAAAATCTGATGTATGTACAGTCTACTTTTCTTGTGCTAACTTGTTATTCTATTTCTCTGGTTTACTAATGTTATGATGTTTAATGCATTGTTGTTTGTTTTGTAAGGTGTCTCATATGTCTCAATATTTTCCCTATATTTTCCTCCTCAGGGCCATAAGATCAGCCATGACGCGGCCACAGGAATCATCCAGATGACGGTGGATCATTTCACCAGAGCCAACGAGGGAACGTACACCGTCCAGATCCACGACGGCAAGGCCAAGGCCCAGACCTCCCTGGTCCTGGTGGGAGACGGTGAGGTTTCATTCACTCTCACATTACTGTCATGATTTCATTTTAAAGGTACAATACTGTTTATTAGATCGTAATCATGATATATCAGAATGTCACAGGAGTGGAGGGTTGTGAAGCAGGCGGGGAGTTCCGGTCCTCTGAAATGAGGCCAACGCGGAAGTAACTTAGAACTGCATTCTATCAAAAGGCCACCAGGGGGCGACCGTTTTGGTGTCAAAAGGACTTCCGTCTCTATACAAGTCATTTTGGCCTCCCTGATTTTATATGTGACGATAAAGCAGGGTATGCATTAGGGCGTGGCTACGTCGTGATTGACAGGTTGATTGGTTCACAGGTTCAGGAGGGCGCCTCATGCTCCTCCTGATGCCCATATAAGTAGAATCCATGTTTATATTTTTCCCAGCATGCACTGGAAATTTTCAAGATGGCGCTGCTCAGATCCGATACTATTCGCTCCCGAGCAGCAGTCCACAAACCAATGGGTGACGTCACAGATGTTACGTCCATTTTATAT
>NC_084971.1:32847489-32874989 GCF_963691925.1 Scomber scombrus
ATTTGGGTTCTTGCAGTTTTTACTGACTGCATAGACAACGTGGCCGATAGACACGACTGTAAGAGGGTCAGTGACTAATAAAGGTTGGCAAGATTCAAAAATATGTTAAAAAATAGTTTTAAAAGCAGCATCAGGTTTACCACAGAACAATGTTATATATTGAATATTTTGTTGATGATTGCAAGAAAAATTATTACTATCAATTGGATGAAGCCTGACCCTCCCATGATCACTCAGTGGGTACAGAAAGTAAAACATGTCTACATGATGGAATATATGACTGCCCAATTACAGCTAAAAGTACCTGTTTTTATGAGAAGGTGGACCCCAGTTACTCACTACCTTACCTAGGACTCTTATACACGTGACTCTATTCACTCATTATTATTATTTTTCTTTTTTTTTTATTATCTAAAATACCCCTTTAGTGGAGTACAGAACTAGATAAGACTATACCCTTTACAGTGCTATCTCTAAGTGACAGATGAGACCCAATCTCAAGATGTTTTTTTAAATTTTTTGTATTCTTTTGTGATGTTTATTGCCTGTTAATGTGCATTAAAGGCAATAAAGTTTAAAAAAAAAAAAAAAAAAAAGCAGCATCAGGTTTGTTAAAATGTACATTTAGTATTTTTGTTGGTTTTATATCATTTGAAATGACATTTGCACCATTTTTAACCAAAAGTAAGACTGAATGCTCCTGAAAATGTCAAATGGTGAAACCACAAAAGAATGATACACATAAAATACTTACTGATACTAATAATAACTTCATTTAAAAACATCAAATGAAAAGAAACATTTTTGGAGACTTTCTGTATTTAAATTTTAAAGCATTTTGTCAATATTGAGCAGAACATATCCTAAAAACAACCATTTTTCTAAATAAGTTTTGACAAATTATGTAAAAATGTGTTAAAAACATACTAAAAGTAGATTGTCCTGAAAATGTCAAATGGTGTAACCACAAAAATGTAAATGTTTCCTGATCTCCATGGTTACCAGAGTAAATGTAATATTTAGAACAATTGTATTCCATTACCTTTATTTAATATAAAGTTATAATGTAAGATCATGCCAAACTAGTTGATATGGTGTTTTATTGACAATTTAATGTTTTTAAGCAAGTTGAATTATTTGGTACAAAGTTTTTATGGTTACACCACTTAGACATTTTTGCCATAATCCTCTAATATATTCTCTCTAAATGGATTAAAAGCAGAAATTTGATGCTGGGTCCACAAAAAAAGGATGTGTGCAAGTTATTCATACGTTTATTTTCACATTTTAACCCTTTAAATTTAAACTAAACCACATGGACACAGCCAATATGACCACAGACTTGTAAGAACACCTTTTATTTTGAGCTGATCGTTTCTGACTGTGTGTTTTTTAATGTGTGTTTGTGTCAGGTGCGTCCGCCTCTGAGCTGGTGCTGCAGTGTACTCCGGAGGGCATCAGGCTGCAGTGCTACATGAGCTACTACACAGAGGAGATGAAGACCGTCTGGAAACACAAGTACGGCTTATTAAACGCTTTATTTAATACGTTTGCAGGATTCGAATATTTACTTTTACCAGCTGGGATGTGAGAGAATCATGCCAGCTGTCTAACTAACTGTCTACGGTTGCCAGATAACAGTATCTCCCATGGTTACCACTTTCTAATAAGCATTCAGTATTAGCTTTATTCATGGTTAATAAATAATAATAATATATATATAAGAGCCATTAGTGACTTTTAGGTTGCTAACATCCTCCAGCTTCAAACCTACAATGATATTAACCCTCCTGTTGTCTTCGAGTCAAGGAAGGAAGGAAGGGAGACGGAAGGAAAGGAGGGAAGGGTGGAAGAACGAAGGAAAGGAGGAAGGAAGGAAGAAGGAAGGAAAGGAGGGAAGGGAGGAAGAAGGAAGGAAAGGAGGGAACGGAGGAAGAAGGAAGGGAGGGAGGGAGGAAGGAAGGAAAGGAAGGAACGGAGGAAGAAGGAAGGGAGGGAGGAAGGAAAGGAAGGAAGGAGGGAGGGAGGAAAGAAGGAAGGAGGGAGGGAGAGAGAAAGGAAAAGAGAAAGGGAGGAAGGAAGGAAAGAAGGACAGAGGACAGAAGGAAGGTAATGGGGAGGAAAGAAAGAGACTTCCTTCCTTCCTTCCTTCCCTTCCTTCTTTCCTTCCCTCCTTCCGTCCCTCCTTCCTTCCTCCCTCCTTTCCTTATTTCTTGAAGGAAGGAAGAAGGAAGGAAAGGAAGGAGGGAGGAAGGAAGGAAGGAAAGGAGGTAGGAGGGAGGAAGGAAAGGAAGGAAGGAGGGAAGGAAAGAAAGAGGGAGGACAGAAGGAAGGAAAAAAAGGGGATGGAGGGAGGAAGGAAGGGAGGGAGGAAAGACAGAGAGAAGGAGGGAGGGAGGAAGGACAGAAGGAAGGAAGGAAGAAAAGAAGGAACAGTGAAAACAGACAGAGTCAATTTGACCCGGGAGGACGACACGAAGGTTAAGGGACACCTGTAGTTCCTCTTCACACCTTTCACAGTTTACCTTTTTATCATTTTGGTATTTTTCTTCCCCTGGTAGAAACGCCCCGTCAGTTGAATATAAACACTTCCTCTTGCAGCCGTTATAGTCGACACATTATCCGTCCGAATTTAACCTGATTCCTGCGTCCTGTGCCTGTGATGTCACACCCTGCAGGGAGAGTAAGATCGCCTCCTCTGAGAAGATGAGGATCGGAGGCACGGCAGAGATGGCCTGGATGCAGATCTGCGACCCGTCCGACAAGGAGAAGGGTCACTACACCATCGAGATCTCCGACGGAGAGAAGACACACACCAGGACCTTTGACCTCTCTGGACAAGGTAAAGATAGACGACTCTCATCACAGCATCCATCACACTGAACAAACACACTTTAATTACACTTTATTAATCCTACAAGTGATGAGGATATCTTTCTTTATCAGCTTTTTCTTATTTTATGTCTCTGTAGCTTCTTCTAGATGTGTTTTCAATGCTTTTTGAGCCATTTATATATTACATTTGTATTTTCTTGTCTTTGATTTACTGTTATTTGTTAGTCAATTATGTTTTTTTTATTGTGTCATGCACATATGAAAGCCCATAAGTGCACCAAAAGTACAGTTGTAGCAGTGAAATATGTATTAACAGACATTAGACATTATTGCAGCAGCAAACTGGATAGTAAAAAATGAAAAGAGCATCAATAGAAAGAATAAAGAACAATAAATAAGTAAGTACACAAGCAATAAAAAAGACAATGGTTATAAAAAATATATATATGAGTCAATGACGTATAAGGATTTACAACAACTCAATTGTAGAATAATAAAAACAAGCATATCTAATGCAGTAGTTCAAACATTCAGAATGTTGTGTACCTGAAGATCCATATTATACATTTGAAATTAAGTGATTTTAGTGGGTTTTTCAAGATTAATTGGCACTGGCCTTAAAAAAAGTCATGTGGTGCGACCATGATTCATCTTGAAATAAATTAATTTACTTAACATGCTTCACATCTTTTTTTTTTTTTTTTTTGTAAATGATGATCTTTTATTTATATAAGACATTTCAAGATGAATCATGGTCGCACCACATGACTTTTTTTAAGGCCAGTGCCAATTAATCTTGAAAAACCCACTAAAATCACTTTCACATGTATAATATGAATTTTCAGGTACACAACATTCTGAATGTTTGAACTACTGCATTAGATATGCTTGTTTTTATTATTCTAAGTTATATCCCATATAGTAGTTTTAAAGTGAAAACAATAAGGAAAGCAATAAAAACATTAATGTAATATAAGAAAAGTAGTTTAAAAAATATAATAAAACCTTATATATAAGATATAATATAAAATCAAGTAAAAGTGGTGAGAATATAAAAAGCTAAAATGAAGAGGTAAGTCTTTAGCTTTCTCTTAAAATATTTAGTGAACTGGCTTATCTCATTTTATCTCATCTTATCTTTACTTATCTTATCTTATCTTATCTTATCTTATCTTATCTTATCTTATCTTTACTTATCTCATCTTATCTCATCTCATCTCATCTCATCTCATCTTATCTTTACTTATCTTATCTTATCTCATCTTATCTTTACTTATCTTATCTTTACTTATATTATCTTATCTCATTTTATCTCATCTTATCTTTACTTATCTTATCTTATCTTATCTTATCTCATCTTATCTTTACTTATCTTATCTTATCTCATCTTATCTTTACTTATCTTATCTTATCTTATCTTATCTCATCTTATCTTTACTTATCTTATCTTATCTTATCTTATCTTATCTTATCTTATCTTATCTTATCTTATCTTTACTTATCTTGCTCTATTTTAGCTCAATTTAAATTCCAATCTGACACTTTTAATTGTGTTTAAATGTCTTTTTTTATACATACATATATATATATATATATATATATATATATATATATATATAACGAGCATGGTTGAACTGAAGTAATAATGTAAAAAAACAAAAGGAGAATCAAAGGTTACAGTGCAGTGTGAGATATTAACCCTAAAATTTGGATTTAATTTTTAAAAAATGCAGAAAAGTCTTCAGCCGTGATTTAAAAGGGAACCGAGAGTTGGAGCGGACCTGGAGTCTTCTTCTGGGAGTTTGTTCCAGATATGAGGAACATAAAAACTAAACGCTGCCTCTCCATGTTTAATGAGGTGAAACAGAGACAGTAACACTTAAAAGAGTCAAAGTATATGAACATACAGTTAATTATCAGTTATTCTCTATATTTATAAATACACAGAAGGCTGTTAAATGTCAGAGAGGACAGGATGAACTGGTTGTGTTAAAGTATCATAAAACAAAAGGTCTTACTGATAATTATATATGAAAACAACACACAATAAAATACCAACTTACTTATCTATAAGAATGGCTTCACCAAAACCATTACAGAGGAGGCATCAACCAGTAAGCCCAACATTTACCAACATCTATCAACGCTGTCCTTAACCTCCCACCACACTCCTTTTTTTTAATGTGCTACTCTTTCATGATGATTGGCTGATTCAAAATCTGAAATGACCAATGTCTGACTGACACACACAGGTAGAAACCAATAAGCTGGTGGCACCAAAACCATCACAGAGGAGGCATCAACCAGTAAACCCAGTGTGTCTACCAACGCTTAACATCTACCAACACTGTACTTAACCCTTCTTTTGTCCTCCCGGGTCAAGGAAGGAAGGGAGGAAGGAAGGGAGGAAGGGCGACAGGAAAGGAGGTAGGGAGTAAGGAAGGAAAGAAAGACAGAGGAAAGAAGGGAGGAAGGGAGGCAGGGAGGAAGGAAGGAAGGAAAAAAGGAAGGGAGGAAGGAAAGGAAGGATGGAGGAAAGAAGGAAGGAAGGTACGAGGGAGGGAGGGAGAAAGGAAAAGTGGAAGTTAGGAAGGAAGGAAACAAGGAAAGGAGGAAGGAAGGGAGAAGAAGGAAGGAAAGGAGGGAGGAAGGGAGGGAGGAAGGGAGGAAGAAGGAAGTAAGGAGGGAATGAAAGAATGAAGGGAGGAAGAAAGAAGGAAAGGTGGAAGGAAGGAAAGAAGAAGGAAGGAAAGGAGGGCGGAAGGGAGGAAGAAGGAAGGAAAGAGGGAACGAAAGAAGTAAGGGAAGAAGGACAGAAGGAAGGAAGAAAGGGGGATGGAGGAAGGAAAGAAGGAAGGGAGCAAAGAGAGAGGAAGGAAAGAAAGAGAGAAGGAGGGAGGGAGGAAAGAAGGAACAGTCAAAAGAGATGGGGTCAATTTGACCCGGGAGGACGACAGGAGGGTTAATCTCCCACCAAACACCTTTTAAAAAAAATGTGTTTTAGCAAGTTAATCTGATGAATGAGATGCTCTCTCTCTCCAGTTCTGCTCATTCATAGAAGGGTCTGGGTGATGATTGGCTGATTCGAAATCTGTAACAACCAATGAGATGTATGACTGAGACGCACAGGTGGAAACTAATTAGCTGGTTGCACCTGGATAGAAAAAAAAAAACACATAAAAAAAAAGCCACATTGTGCCTGACTGACGCTTCCACAGAAATGTTTGGAAACAAGACAGGAAGACTTTAGTAAACCGGTTTTCAAAGGTCAGATCTGAATAAAAGATTACTCCTAAATGTCTGGCAGGTGGCCGGGTATCGGTTGGCATGATGTCAAGTTTATCATTTTACTATTATGTAATTAATAGAATAAAATAGAAACAAATGAAACAGACTTCAAATAACATCTTTTCTCTTTAGGACACCATCAAACTTCTGGTGATTTTAGATTTTAGAGTTTTAATGAGATTATTTCTCTTCTTGCAGCGTACACCGACGCCTATGAGGAGTACCTAAGACTTAAGTAAGTTATTTGACATCATTAATACTTTAACATGAATCTGTGAATAGTTTTTAACCATGCCAACCTTCTCTCTTCTCTCCTATAGGGCAGCTGCATTTGCTGAGAAGAGTGAGTATATCATCATTTATTCTTTCCACACTGTTAGTGAGACATTATTCCCTCAGACATTTACCTACTTAAGGATGTTTTCTTTTTAAATGTTGTGTATCAATGGAGAGATAACGTGGAATCATGTCATGATGATGTGTTTAACCCTTAAATACTGTTCAGGGTCAGATTGGACCAATTTTTTTAATATTTGAGAGCTGTAAAAACACCATATACACATTTTATTTCAGCTAGACTTTTCTTAATGTGACCCACAGTATATACAAATTAAAATAAAATGCATCTTTTTTGTGCAGCTCATACACATTTTTATATATGCAAATGCACAAAATTCAAAAATCAACATTCAAACATGTTGTATTCTTCATATTCTATAAAATGTTCTTCTGGACCATAATATCGTGATTGTGAATGCCTTTTTTCAATAAATAAACACTCTCTTTGCTCTCTGATAGCTTTACATTAGGGTCAATGACGTATAAGGATTTATAACAACTCAATTTTAGAATAATAAAAACAAGCATATCTAATGCAGTAGTTCAGAAATTCAGAATGTTGTGTACCTGAAGGTTCATATTATAAATTATAAATTAGGTGATTTTAGGGGGGGTTTCTAGATTAATTGGCACTGTCGTCATGTGGTGCGACCATGATTAATCTTGAAATAAATTAATTTACTTAACACGCTTCACATCTTTTTTTACAAGTTTTCAGTAATATAAAGTGTTTGGAAACAAAGTATTTGCTTTTTTTAAAAATTTATTTTGTAAATGATGATCTTTTATTTATATAAGATATTTCAAGATGAATCATGGTCGCACCACATGACTTTTTTTAAGGCCAGTGCCAATTAATCTTGAAAAACCCACTAAAATCACTTCCGAATTGTAATATGGATCTTCAGGTACACAACATTCTGAATGTTTGAACTACTGCATTAGATATGCTTGTTTTTATTATTCTAACATTGAGTTGTTGAAAATCCTTATACGTCATTGACCCATTAATGATGAATCAAACATTTATTAATGACTGATGGGTAATTTTGTGAATGTGAATTGGTGTGGAGACTAATTATAAGTGAGAATAAGAACAGTATGTGAGGGTTAAAGACCCCTCTTGAACCTCTTTGAATAGACAAAGTGCAAAGAGTTTTTAGAGAGTTTTCCTTTTCCTCTTTCTACCTTGATTACACTGTGAAAGGTAGAAGCTTACATCACCGAATGTCCTTTTTTAGATAAACGTATAGATGTAAACTGACTTTTCTTTTTGTCTCTCCTCAGATCGCGGCAGAGTGGTCGGTGGTCTGCCCGATGTCGTCACTATTATGGAGGAGAAGGTGAGACGCTGATATGAACCAACAATGATAAAGACATGTTTACAGATCTGTGTTCAGGTATTTTTTGTTTGCATCATTACGAGCAGACGTGTAGTAATGACGCCAGAGGTCAGAGCCGTAGTAACCAGGCAGCATTCCTGGGAAACAAAGGCCGGAACGAAATGTCAAAACATCTATACGCTGCTCTTACTGTATGAAAGAGACTAGATGATGACAGATGCTGCTATGATTCATAAAGAGATCATTGTTCAGTCGTAAGTCTAGATAGATAGATAGATAGATAGATAGATAGATAGATAGATAGATAGATAGATAGATAGATAGATAGATAGATAGATAGATAGATAGATAGATAGATAGATAGATAGATAGATACGTTATCCAGTAGCTCATACAGACACATACATAAATAAATAAGAGCATATATACAAAGACCTTTAGGTTAAAAATGAAGGTAAGAGAAGAATAAAAAGCAACTTAAAAACTTTTAGGAAAAATTACGATGTGAGACTTTACTTTTTTTCAATTTTTTGACTTTGATTGGTTCAAGATGTTAGCAGAACTCTCAGCAGAGATCTCAAAACCTTAGCAAATAAAACCCAAAGTATATATTTAATAGTCTAGATAACATTAGCAGTAAGTGTTTTTAATATTTAAGTGAACTGAGCCTTTAATAGGTTTTCTTGCCGTACTTTGACAAACTACCATGTTTAAAATTTGTATCTGAATAAATTTTGACTTGAGTTTGACTCTCAACCTTCTCCAGTCCCTGAGCCTGACCTGCACCGTGTGGGGCGAGCCGACTCCCGAGGTCACCTGGTTCAAGAACGAGCAAGAAGTCGCCTCCACCGAGCACACCAAGATCATGTTCGACGGCGGTAAGTTCGCCAGCCTTGTCATCAACAAAGTCTCTCCCGAGGACTCCGGCAAGTACAGCATCAACGTGAGGAACAAGTACGGTGGCGAGTTCGTCGAGATCACCGTCAGCGTCTACAAGCACGGCGAGAAGATCCCCGAACCCAAACTGGGACATCCCAAAACGCAATCAGCCACGCCTGTGCCGCCGAAATCCCCCGCTCCATCCCACAAGGCGCTGTCCCCAACCCCTCCTAAGTCCCACACCCCAGCATCCATGAAGAGCCCAACTCCAGCTTCCACCCCGGTCCCCAAATCCCCAACTCCGACCCCTAAGTCTCACACCCCGGTTCCCAAGTCTCCAACCCCAACTCCCAAGTCTCATACCCCGATCCCCAAATCTCCAACTCCATCTCGTGGCGTCAAGTCACCAACCCCTCCCAGATTCATGAAGTCTCCCACCCCACCCAGGAAGTAGACGGTGGTGACGTCTGAGGGATGGGGGGGAAACGTCTGCTGAGAACAACGCTGATTTAAAGCATGAGTGTGGAACCACGTTGTTACTTTAAGGTTTAGATTTTTAACGTAATCACTGTTAGAAGTCCCGATGTTCTGAACTGCTGCGTATTCTGGACTACAACTCCCAAAATAACCAGTTTCGTACATCCTCTCTTCATTTGGAGAATTAGTTACAGGATACATGTAGAATAAAACCTACACAGGAGGGGCTTTTACAGTGCTTACTACATACAGCAGATGTTACATGTCCTTCAACTGGTCACTGTGATGTTGGAAAAAAGCAAAAACTAAGAAAAATGAAAAGGCCGGGGTAGATATTAATGTTCCATGTGTCTAAAAGCTGCACCTTCCACTATGCAATTTCAGTGGAAAGCCTGTATCCATCTTTTGTGGATGTTTTTACTTGTTTTTCTTGTGGTGTTTATTACAACTTTGGTCTTATTTCTGGCGTTTCGGCCATCGTTTCTGGTTAAATGCTGATTTCTGGGAAGCAATAACTCTTAAAAAAAAAAAAAAAAAAAAGTCAGATGTGGCAAGAAGTACGAGCAATCCTCCCAGGGTTGACAAACTTTATAGGAAACAGTAAAATCTTGACCCAAAATGTCCGTTTGACCACAGAGTGATTATTGTAGTTTTGCTCACTGCTGGTTTGTTTGATCGTGTTTCTTTCTGTCACCACGTTCCCAGATTTTAGCAAGTAAACTGTTGAGTGCAATACTATATATATGTTTATCAAAACTGAAGTAATATCCAAAACTACAGAAATAAGACCAAAGTAGTAATAAATCATTTATCATTTTAAAACTGGGCATCCTGGGAGTTAGTCAGTACCTGGCAGGAAAATTAACACCAAACATCAGATTATTTTTTGTTTTTTCTCTGGGATGGTTGAGTTTTCCTCCCTTTTTACTTTACTTTTTCTCCCAGGTAGCTTTCTCTGTTAGTCAGTGGCTCTGTGAATAATAAAAATAAAATAAAAATAGAGAGGACTATCTGTCTGTCTGTGACATGTTGTGACCCCCTCTTCCCCCCAACAATGCTTTGTGATGGCAATAAATAAACTTTACTTATCAAACTTTCTGTGTTGTCTTTGTGAGTAATCTCCTCTCAGTCTCACCTTAACCCTCCTGTTGTCCTCGAGTCAAGGAAGGAAGGAAGGAAGGAAGGAAGGAAGGAAGGAAGGAAGGAAGGAAAGGAGGGAGGAAGGAAGGGAGGAAGGAAGGAAGGGAGGGAGGGAGGAAGGAAAGAAGGAAGGGAGGAAGGAAAGGAAGGAAGGAAGGATGGAGGGAAGAAGGAGGGAGGGAGAAAGGAAAAGAGGAAGGGAGGAAGGAAAGAAGGACAGAGGAAAGAAGGAAAGGAGGAAGGTAGGGGAGGAAAGGGAAGGAGGGAGGAAGGAAAAGAGGAAGGGAGGAAGGAAGGAAAGAAGGACAGAGGAAAGAAGGAAAGGAGGAAGGTAGGGGAGGAAGGAGGGAGGGAGGAAGGAAGGAAGAAAGGGGGATGGAGGAAGGTAAGAAAGAGAGAAGGAAGGAAGGAAGGGAGGAATAAAGGAACAGTCAAAACAGACAGGGTCAATTTGACCCACGAGGACGATACAAAGGTTAAATATGTCAGAAGGACAGTGAGAGGTAACATGAATTCTTCTCAGTAATAGTGTTGTATACAGGCTGTAGGACATTTTGTGGCAGCTGTATAGACAGACAAACCTGCTCCTGCACCTGAAAGCCAGGTGAGTTTAGGTGGGCGGAGCTTGTAACCTTATGTGTGCTGTCAGTGGACCTGAAGCACAAGTACAACAGAGAGTTCAAACCCACGCCCTAGTGCTGCTTGTTCACGGAGGAGACAGCATGCACACCAAGCCTGGCTGGAGGACTTTGCTCTTTTTACTATAAAGTTCAGATTAATGTTGGACTTGAATCAGACAGGAAATCCAATATTTTTGTCACCGGTCATGAAGTAAGTATGTTTTTTTCAATAGTTATTTAGTTCATGTCAATATTAATGTTCAGGGATAGAAGACATCACATGCCTCGTATTGTTTGCCTACTTCAGCTGAATCACACTTGACAAGCAGGTTTTTACATCTTCACTTTACATATAACCTGCTTTTTCTTCCAAATGAGCTTTGAAGTTATTATAATTAAGTTTTCAGTCAGAACAGTCTTGTTAATACCTTAAATTGTCATACTCAAGGTAAAGAAGAAGCCTGCCGCACAGACACTCTAAAGGGATCTGTTATCAATGGAGTCCAATCGGTCCGGCCTGTCGCTGAATCATGACGACAATCCGATTTACGTTCAGCCCCACTACAAAGAATCCTACCGTCTGGCAATTTATGCCCTGCTCAAAGGAGGCAAGGAGGCCTACGATGAGTTCCTCCGAGCTGAGCAGATTGGACAATTTCTATCAAAGGAGGAGATCTCGTTCATTTTGGAAAATGCAGAGTTACCGGTTGTGGAGGAGAACTCGATGGAGACAAATGTCACAGAGGAGGTCAACCCCTCCACCTACTTCCCATTAGAGTCTGATGAGGAGGTGCCAGACCTGGACCTGGGCTGGCCGGAGGTCATGCTGGAGGGCACGGACACAAACATCAGCATGCTGTTCCATCCACCCAGACAAAACACACCAACCATCAAAGAAGTGATTCGGAAACAGATTCAGGAGGCCAGGCAGGTGAGGATCAAATACTGACAAAAGAAATGTTATGAAAGTGAATACAAAGCACACATCTCCACGTCTGTCAGGTGTGAGTAAGTGTGGTTGGATTGATCTTTGTAGCTTTGGTTGCACACATGTGTAAACCTGCGCACTGGTAAATGCAGCATGAGGACAAAAGCTGTCTATTAAAAATGCAAACTCACAATGAAAGGCGTTGCTTTACATACAGAGGAAAGAACACAGCACATCACTCTCTGCATACATAGTCCACTGTAGTATACACCAACACACTATACACTAACACACAATGTAGTATACATTAACACACTGTAGTATACATGAATAAACACTAGTATACACTTACACACATTGTAGTATATGCTAACACACACTGTAGTATACATTAATACATACACTAGTATACACTAACACAGCATAATATACAATAAAACACACTGTAGTATATATTAACACACTATAGTATAAATTAACACACCGCGGTATACCTTAATACACACTAGTATACATTAATACACACTGTAGTATATATTTAAATACACTGTAGTATACATTAATGATGGTAAATTATAATGCACCAACCCTAAACATCATTATTACTATACAGTTTTATAGTTTTCTGATATCAGTATCTGAACTGGCCATTTACAAAACATTATGGTAATTATTTCTACAAATTATAACCCCAACAGTAATTATAATACCATACAGAATATCCACTGTTCTTACTTAGGAAATACATCTGGGCTTAAGTTACTTGGGCCACAAAGCCAACAACAAATAGAGGATTTGACCAAGAGTTACATCATAAAGGTTCCTTTGAATAACGCTAATGCCTTGTAGGCGTTCATGAATTTATTATCTTAACAGGTGATAAAACAAACGAGTAAGACATTTATGATAACATCTCAGAACAAGTTTGCAGCATAATCTCCACTGTCCATAAGTATGCTCAGTATTTTCCATACAGTACTTAAGTTAATGTACTGAGTTACATACCATCAATGCAAACTTGCAGCTAGTAATCAATAACCAGAAGAGAATAATACACAGAAAACAGACTTTTACAACAGATATTAACTTGGTGAACTCAATTAGACTTAAAGGGAAATACTGGTTTATTCCAACTTGATATGTTTCCCATGAAAGTTGCCATTGTGGCTCTATGTGTCATGCTGACTTTGCATAATACAATATACATGGAGGCAATTTGTACAATCCTCCTACGACTTTCGAAATAAAAAATGTTTGTCACTGAGTGATTTAATGTTACAAAAAGGCTGCAGCAATCAAAATTTTAACAAGTGTCACTTAAAACTTTAAAAGTAACTATTAACAAGCAGAATATTGAATAAAGTTTTGTTGTATAACAGTTTTTGGTAATACAATAAACCATTCATCTGCTGTTCCAGTGTAACCATCACAACAACTGTAATTTAGACAAGAAAATGTAGAATAATAACAAGATGTGTATTCAGCAGTTACTGAAGTTACAAGAGTGACGTGCAGCTGACAGAACACTGACTTGCACGAGAAACCAAGCGCCTGAGGCAAATTATTAGTCATGGATGACTGTTTGTGAGAATAAATAACAAAGGGCCACAGAGACCTTTACGTGCAACTTTAAATACAAACAATAGTTTACACGCATTGTGTGTTCAGCCTCATTGCGACAAAAACTTTTCCTGTTGTGTAAGTTCTTCATGAAAAGGTCAGCATGTCGGCCATGTTTCCAATAACTACCCAACGTGTCTCGGCTTGAATGTGCTCGATGTTCAGCGCCTTCTGTTCAGAGCTGACACTTATAATTCATTAATTACAGCAGGGTGTGTTTGTGAGTGAGTCTTTGTCTAAGTGTGCAGTAAAATGGGCTTTCATGCTACAGATATCCACCATATGCAAATGACTGATGAAAATGCAAACAGTGGAGCCATTTGGATATGGCTCCATAATGCCCAGAGTGTACAAGTTCTGCATGAACAGTTATGTAGCTGCAGCCGGTAATACCTGGCCTGATTATTATCAGGACACTAACCATAAATCTTTCTATTTACTCTGACTGACATGATTTGAGTCTTTTCTTCTTTTTTTTTTTACTTGGAGACACCACACCTCTTCTGACTTACAGGACATCTGATACAACATGCCGCGATGTGTTTTTGAAAATTAATATCAGGCTAAAAATGCTGAGTAAACACTATAAAAACAGAGTGTGAAAACTTCCAGAACACCATAATGCTTTTTTTTTTAATGCCTTGAAATTATATAACCATGACATATTAAATCTTTTGACATATTTAATCTCTTTAAATGCAGCTAAATTAAGAATTTCCAGTGTTTGGGTTAGTTTTAGAGGTTTAAACTTTTTTTTTAGTTTTGTGCATGCATGTATAGACCTTGTAGATGTAGGTTCATCCATGCAGCCATTAGATGGTATCATGATATCTTCATCTGCAGTGTACTCAGTAGTCTGTAAAGTTATTCTGACATTACACTTTGCGATTTCAAATGTATTCAACTTGGTAAAACCGCTGTATAAAACACTACCTGTCAATAACATGCCTTCAAAAGTCCTAAATTTAACTCCTCAGGCCTGTTTTTAATCTGTTTTTCAATCCTTCATCTTCAGATGATTGCCATAGCGATGGACATCTTCACCGATGTCGACATTTTCAAAGAGCTCGTCAATGCGGCTTGCAAGGGAGTGGTGGTCTACATCCTTCTGGATGACTTCCAGTTTGAGAGCTTCTACAACATGTCCCAAAGATTGGGAGTCAACATTGAAGACATCAAGGTAAGAAACACCAAAAGCACTAAAGTTTGGAGCCAAACCAACAAAGAAATGATCTACTAACAAGTATTGTGTGTGAATCCGAAGTCTGACACATCTTATTCCTCTTTTCTTGCCCAAAAACTATTAAAAACACGTCAGTGAGCCACACTGCTGCACTGGGTGACATGTCCCCTCAATATGAAGAGTTTGTTCATGTTAGGTTGTTTAGAAACGGCTCCAAAGACTACTAATCGTGATCAAGTCTCTGGAGAGTAGTTCTGTGTAAGGCAGGCGCTACTGAGCATGTGCAGGAACACAGTTTAAAAAGACCTTAACATTGAAACATATATACTTGATTTGACTCAGTTGGACAGTTAAGCTTCATATTAGCTTCAGACCGACTTTATGAAAGGATCTTCTAATGGTTAATATGAACAGGAGGAATGATTACAGCAAGAAAAACAGGTTCATTGGGTTCCTGACTGTTGTTTTAAGACCTGTCAGAATTGTGAACACATCCTTTACTGGAATTTTGTGTAGTTCTTGCAGAAATGATACTACTGTTTATTCAAATCTATACAAGGCCAACTGTTGTTTGAAAACAGGCGTACAAAATAGTGAACCTGTCCTTTACAATAACATCCCCTCTTTTTCCCACAAATGCAAATCCAGAAGATTAAATATTCATTTCAAAAGTTTAACTGCAAGACCAAATATGTCTAAGGTTTCATGTTTACACTTGAAACATGTCTAAGTTAAATACTCAATCACAATTGGCTCCGAACTAGTTTATGATGTCATGAATCATGCTTGTAAGCACACGTCTGGCTGATGAGCATAGAGAAACTCTCCTCCTGCAGCAAATTACTGTCAAAGCACTCCTCAAGTGTAAAATAATACACATGCATAACTCTGCACGGTGAAAGTCAAAAATCCAACTGAAGTAACAATAAATAGACTGCGCCCACTACCTAAATCCCTTCTTAATCTGTTCCCAGACTTCTTAATGTTAATTTCCAGTCAGTTAAATTGCCTAATCTTACCCTTTAAATACCTTAAATTCATCTATTGTTCTTTACAGTGCCTTACTCATTCACATGAGAGCAAACCAAGGTGCAGACACAACATTTAAGGACTCCTCGTGAGGATCAAATTCACTTGTTTCAGCCTTTAATGTTTAAAGTTAAGAAAATTCTCCTTAATCTGGAATAATATGGAAACTGTCAGCAGATTGTAGTTTCGTGCTTGATGTCATTTAGATGAACGGAAAGAAAGAAAGAAAGCCATGATGATGCAGCATTTAACATTTTCTGACATTTTAAACGAGAAAATCAACTCGTTCGGCTGCGTGTTTGTAGATTTGTATTCCACCGACATGTCCCTGCCAGAGGAGGATTCGCCTGTGGCATGACCTTTCTTTTACTGGCAGGAGTATGTGGTGGATTAAATTTGACATTTGTTCCACACCCTGGTAGAAGCTCAGCATTTCCTTGCTGCTGCTCTGCCTATCATTATGAGACAAGAGAACAGCAGCAGCCGAAGGCACGGCTGGATGTTCCTGTTAAACAGCGTCAAGACGACACTTCAGCAGTGCAAACAAGAAGAAATCATCAGAGTGAACACAGGGACGGTTTTGCAAATTGCTTAGCCAGTAGCCACATCGAAATACCTGCCACAGATAAAACTGACACACAGGTCTGAGCTTGTCAAGTATCACACGGGGGGTGTGTGTCTTTTAATGTGTGTGCGTCAAAGCAACCAAGCATGGAAATGGAAAAAAAACTATTTAACTATTACTCCAGAATGGCTAACCACACACCTTCGTGGCTTCTCCGTGGGTTCTCCGGCTTCCTCCCACAGACCAAAAACATGCAGCTGAGGCAAACTGGTGATTCTAAATTGCCCACAGGTGTGAATGTGAGTGTGACTGGTTGTCTGTGTCTCTATATATATTAGCCCTCTGATTGACTGGCAGCCTGTTCAGGTGTAGAGTCGAGTAGAAGTTTCTAGCACAACTTCACTTACTGAGCAACTTCATTGAAATGCATCACAACAGGTATTTTAACTACCCTATTACAATTAAATAAATATAAGTGTTTCATGATGACCCCACTGAAGGCTACAGTCCTCTCTCTGTGCAAAAATGTATTTAAAAGTTGATCTGAAGCTAATATGAAGCTTCAGTCGTCCAATTGAGTCGAATCAAGTCTTCTATGTTTCAACGTTACAGTGTTTTTAGTGCCAAAGTCTTTTTGTTACTATACTTCAACCACAGCTCAACAGGGAAACACAAAGAGGGAATTTGAAGATATATGTATGTAAATGTGGCAGATATCCACTTGATATGACTAACTCAGAGCAGATTTGAAGATCTTTTGAAAGTATTTTTCCCACTGCTTCAGGCAAACATGGGTTCCTCATATTTCCACGATATGTAAATTAATCAATCAATAGACCTCAGAACTTTGCTTGAGTTTTGTGATTGATCACTTCAGTCACATTAGCTCATAAGTGCAGATGTATTTAGAAAGTAGGAAATGCATTGTCTTGTGATGGCCCTCAAGTAAAATTAGAATTACTGATTGCAAAAGCCACATGTAGACAAACAACTACTCAGTTATAGTAATGACAGAAAATGCAATTTGTTTTCTCTCCCAAAGGCTATGGTTGTTTTAATTTGTCTTTTTTTTTCTCCATCAGACCATTCGCATACGGACGGTTCGGGGGCCGCAGTATAAATGTCAGTCTGGGATGAAGTTTTATGGAAGTTTGGAGCAGAAGTTTATCCTCATCGACTGCCGAACAGTTTTGTATGGGACATACAGGTGAGAAAGTAACTCAGTACATTTACTCAAGTACTGCATTTAAGGACAGTTTTGAGGTACTTGTACTTCACTTTAGTATTTCCATGTGATACTACTTTATACTTCTACTCCACTACATTTATTTGACAGCTTTAGTTACTTTTCAGATGAAGATTTGACACAATGGATAATATAACATGCTTTTGAAATACAACACATTGTTAAAGATGAAACCTTTTTGTCTTTTGACGTCTTACAAAAAGCAGTGTGCAGTCGGGCTCACATTTCAGATGTTGTTGAGTTGTTAACAGCTCAGTGATTTTTCCCTCTAAACTTATCGCATGGTTTAATTTCAATAAATGTTCAAATGATCCAATATTTCAGCAAAAATCAAAGATTAGAGAACTAACTGTATATAAAGTAGTGTAAACTAGCTAACTGTATATAAAGTAGTGTAAACTAGCTAACTGTATATAAAGTAATGTAAACTAGCTAACTGTATATAAAGTAGTGTAAACTAGCTCCACCTCCAGCAGCTACAACAGTAACATGCTGCTCTAACACTGATGCTTCACTATTAATAATCTAATGATGTCATAATAATAATATATCAGTCAGAGGACCAAACCACTACTTTTACTGTAATACTGCATACTACATCACTCATAATACTGCAGTACTTTTACTGTAATACTGCATACTACATCACTCATAATACTGCAGTACTTTTACTGTAATACTGCATACTACATCGCTCATAATACTGCAGTACTTTTACTGTAATACTGCATACTACATCACTCATAATACTGCAGTACTTTTACTGTAATACTGCATACTACATCACTCATAATACTGCAGTACTTTTACTGTAATACTGCATACTACATCACTCATAATACTGCAGTACTTTTACTGTAATACTGCATACTACATCACTCATAATACTGCAGTACTTTTACTGTAATACTGCATACTACATCACTCATAATACTGCAGTACTTTTACTGTAATACTGCATACTACATCACTCATAATACTGCAGTACTTTTACTGTAATACTGCATGCTACATCACTCATAATACTGCAGTACTTTTACTGTAATAGGATTTTTCATGCACTTAAATTGCAGTATTTTTACGTTGTTGTATTGTTACTTAAGTTAAGGATCTGAGTACTGAACCGCACTATTAAATCACAATAGGGGTCAACGTGAATCTGACTGAGCTGTCACACACAATAAATCTGGTGTTTCCCTACTTGTATTAAGTGAATTTGTGTCTCTGACATTTAAAAAAATTGTAGTAAACGTCTGACTGAAATAACTAGTAAGATAAGTACAACTGACCCACTGATGGACATCTGGTTTTTTATCAGTTTACAATGTATAGAGTTTTTGGTCCTGCAACTAAAATCTGATAGTGTGCAAGAACATCTGAAAATGAAATAAAAACTAGAAAAGTGATGTGTTTGGTGGTAATTGTAAACTTTGATCATGTTTAATTTTAAATATAATGATTTAAAGATAATAATTATACATGCTTACATCAAATTGATTTACATAAGCTTAAATATGTCTAAACCCTGTCACTGCATCCCTGTTACCTGTCTCATGACTGTTTACCTCCATTTTCCTGTCCAGTTACACATGGTCGTATGAGAAGATCAGACTGAGCATGGTCCTGGTGATCACGGGTCAGCTGGCTTGCTCTTACGATGAGGAGTTTCGACGACTGTATGCTCGCTCCATAGTGCCTACACTTCTGTCCACATCTGGCCAGGAGATGAGAGACAACCTGGGCATGCTCAGCTCCAGCCAGCACTCCCTCCACCAAATGCACATGAGACCCAGAGCAATGAGTGGCTTGAAAAGTATTCACGAAGACAGGTTTGTCAGCAAGTTGACCAGGGGCATGAGCATGCAGGACAGGCTGAATCAGTCTCACTGCTACGACATGGGGAATATGGTGAGGGGACACAGTTATGGAGGAGACCTGCATAGGTTGCAATCTCTGACCCGGCTGAGGAAGGGAACCAAGGACAATAGTTTTGCTGATAGATTTGCTTCTAACTTGAATATTAACAGCTTGTCACAGCAGCACCTTAGACACCAGGTTCTCTATGGTTCAGATCAGAATGTGATACCGTTCTGCTCTGAGACGTCCCTCAACAAGTGGAAAATCGATTCATACCTTAATGACAGTGATGCACCTCAAAATGCACCATCTGATGTGCTGTCCCCTTTGACATCCCCATACAGCAGTTACACAGGCTTAAATGAGCATCAGTCACAGCTGATTCACAGCAGGTCAAGGGACGTTAAGTCCAGGTTGGAGGAAATTAGGCACAATAGACTCAGTCAGCATGACAGCATCAACCTCAG
Organism: Scomber scombrus; assembly: GCF_963691925.1. NCBI lineage: Eukaryota > Metazoa > Chordata > Actinopteri > Scombriformes > Scombridae > Scomber > Scomber scombrus. The sequence continues at coordinate 32,867,306 of NC_084971.1, forward strand.
GCATAGCCAAGAGTCTGTGAGATCCATGTATTCCACTATCGAAAGACCTAAATTAATGTCTTCATTAAGAAGTCTTGACATGAGGCAGAGCATGGGAGACTTAGATCCATACACAAAAGACAGCCACAGCTTTGCACCAGCCAACCACAGAAACAATGAGCCAAAAATGGGAGCTCATCTCAGTGAAGTGCACCGCTCTGTATCTCACTATGACATCACAACAGCTCTAGATCAAAAGACGCACGACTGGCATGAGCCTCTTCACAGGACGACCTCAGTAGCAAATCTAGATATGAAACTCAATGAACCAACGCTTAAGCATTCTCCGCACCCAAGAGCAATGGACTCTTTGTTTGAAATCCCTGAAGAGAAGGACGCTTCAAATGCACATCTCAACTTGGTGAACTCTGTTAAATCAAGCATTCCTCCAGAATCTCACTATCAAGCTGTACACAGAGAAAGTGACAGTTCTGTAGGTTACAGTTCAGGCTTCACTGCTCAAAGAGAAGACATCAAATCAGTATCCAACGAGACAGTAACTGATCCAAGTATCTCAGCAACCGCAGGATATCAGCATGTTGCGGACTCTAATGGTCCTAAAGAACAGCAGCAAGAGGAAAACCCGCTCACCAGGAAGAATTCCCTAAGGTTGAAAGTATATTCGCTGCTTAAGTCAGAAGAAAAGAAAGCATCCAAAAAGGAGGAGAAGTCATTGCAAAGAAAGTCCTCATTGAAATCAGAGGATGCGTCAGGATCAAACCAATCCCTCAGGTCAGACAACTCAACATCTGCTGCAGACCAAACAAAAAAAGGTCAATCGCCGACCACCTCCAGGCAGAATGTGCAAACAGAGACAGAAAAACATAAATCTACATTCTCCTTTAACAGGTTGTCTCCTCAGCGTTCAAGCAAGAAAAAGAACACTGCATCAAACACTGCAGAGGAGCAGGACCTGGGTTCGAGAAGCACTCTAAATGAGGAGACACCAACCGTCTATGCACCCAGGAGAGAGAAAGTCTACAGTCGATTTGAGTATTTAATGAACACCGATAGTAGTCCTGCCGACAAATCAACAAGGACTACAAGCATGCATACCTCAGACAGAGACAGTAACCCTTACCTGAACAGGAGTAACTCCGGCTACTCGATATATCAGACACAAAGCAGCAGTGACCAAAACAGATTGGGGCGATTCATGCAGCGAGTAGGAAATTTTATAGGCAAGCGTTGAAGGAAGAGGAGCAGGCCACCTGAATGAAGGCAAAGTTAATGGAAAGTCCTTGAATTGTTCCTTGATTTATTCTGGATGCCACACAGAGACACAGATGCTGTATGTGCCACCCCCCCCTAGTATGCTTCATTTTTCTGTTGATGATATTGATAATGTGACCAAGATCTTGATAAGGAAGATATTTATTACATAGGTGCCAAAATAAAAGATGTGATGTATCAGGCATCTTCTAAATAAATATGTGTGTATACCGTTGAACTGGATGTTACAGGATAGTTGATTTTATGTGATAATACCAGTATGTCAAGGTGTTTACAGACAACCCTGTTGCCTAGAAATAAATGTTTCATTAACATTGTAATGCTGGCTGAATGACGTTTTCTCTTAACATAATGAGAAAATGTTGCAAAAATATTTATACTGACCATATTTGAGAAATGTTCAGTAACCACATATTTCATTTGTTTTTTTATGCCAAAATATCTGATCTTGCAGTAAAATATCTGCTAGTAGAAACTACAGAAATTTAACATTTTTTATGGTTATGTTTAAGCATTGGAAGCTTAGGGATTCATTAGGGATTCAAATGTAAGCAAAACCACAATCTATTACGTACTTTAAAGGATAAGGCTGCTGATTTTCTATATTTTTCTTGTTCTCAATAAATCTCATGTGCATAGCCTAACCAACAATCAACTAATGTACTGACCAGTATTCTGTGTGTAAACCTGATATATCTTATTACCTCCGTTGTTGTCCAAAAACTATTAAAAACACATCAGAAAGCGACAGTGTTGTAATTAGTGACATGTTCCTTCATTATGAAGAGTTTGGTCATGTTAGATTGTTTTGAAAAAGCTCCAAAGATTAATAACACAATCATGTTTTCGGTCACTGGAGTAGTTCAAAGCATCTGCATGCCCGTGGTTCTGTTAACAGTAATTGTACAGTGTGGTACAAAGGCAAGAGGTTGTTCTCTGGAGACTGAAAACATGATGTTATTAGTCTTTGGAGACATTTCTAAACAAACTAACATGACCAAACTCTTCATAATAAAAAAGCATGTCACCCAGTGAAGCAGTCTGGCTCATTGATGGGTTTTTAATAGTTTTTGGACAACAGTGGAGGTCCACAGGACAGGAATTAGATAAATCAGGCTTCAGATACAAACACAGTACTTATAAAAAGATCAGTTTATTGTTGGTTTGACTCTGCACATGAGATCTGCTGACAATAAAAAATATAGCTTTAACCAAAGTGTTTATATAGTGTTTAATTAATTAGAGAAAAAAAACATTGTGAGGCATCAATCATGTTTGCCAACGCAATGTAATTGTGTATTGTATATAAGTATATGTAAAAAATAGCAGAGAAAAAATATGCCTTTATGTTGAATGTGTTTATTATTTTTTAATTCTTAGCCCAGCTACTTTTGTAAGATATACCTTTTCTAATAAGCAGTGATTTTCTCTCTGATGTCTCTGTGATGATTTTGACATGGCTCAGCCATCCTGATATTCATGTATGAAGCATGTCGCTGTTTAATAAAACAAAAGAGAGTTCAACCACCCTGACTAAAGGGAAATGTAGCTTTCAAACCAACGATTTTAGCAGGACTAATGAGGTTTAATGTGACTTATTGACTTTATGGTCAATTTTCAGCTAAACTACTTTCTACTGAAGAAAAAGTAGCTTGTATGAACTCTTGAGTCTGCAGATTGTCCAGAGTAACACACATTTATTAGTACAATATGGGGGAAAGTAAGTGTTTTTTCATGAATCCATATTTTCATATGTGACTATTCACACATTTACAAGACATTAAGTTTAAGTTAAATTTTAATTTAAGTGTCAGTTCACTCAATATGAAAATACATAATCAAATACAATAATCTTGATTTGTTTTCAGCTGTGGAGTTTTTGACCATTTCGCATGGTGCTCATAAGCAGATGTTTTACCAGTTGTGGGATTATTAATGCTCAAAATATTTTCTAAGCACTTTAGGGGCTTTACATCTGTGTCCTCAAAGTGCTGACAAAATGTAAATTTGATATGACTATATGTGATATAATAATAAAATGTGAATTGTTTCAACAAATACATCTACAGACTTTCACATCTGAAATATACACTGTAAATGTAAGCCTACATACAAAAAACTCTTTAAATATTAAAGGAGAACTATGTAATATTTTACCAGAATTTTATTTAATAATTTACTAAAACTGATAATAGAATGTGAAGACTGTGGGGACTGTGCTTCCTGGTGATATTCTGCCCCCAGTTGTTTGATGCAGGTGGCCAAATTTTACATAATGCACCTTTTAAAGAAGTCTTGTTTCCCAAAAGCACTTAATCACAAGCAGAATTTTACTTGTGTGAATTTGTGACGACAGGGAGGGTTTAGCAGGCAAACTTTTAAACTGAGGTTCAATGAATTAAAATTAAAGGACTCTGAAAGAATACAGGAAAACACTAGCACCACCAAGAGGTTCAAATGGTCATTACACACCAGAAAATAAAATGGCTGGATAGATTCTAACTGGACAAACACACGTCCTTTATTTTTCTTATAGGCTGAATGTACTTACGGACTCTTATGTTCAGACAAGTGTAGCGACTGTCAGTATTGTTCTTGAAAGTAATTAACTGAAAATTCACACGGCAACAACAAAATTGCACAACACTGCTTTGCACATGAGGGTTGATTTGTACCTTTATTTTGAAATGACTACAGTCTGTGTAATGATAGTAATAAGGCTTCAACATGATATATAAAATAAAAAGGCTTTTGTATTCAAAAAGGTGTTTTTCAGGCTTTTGTTTGTTTGGCAGGAGGAAGTGGCTTTTCACATTCTATGGAACAAATAGGATTTCTAGATGAAATACTCCAGGCACTTGTTCCTCTCATCGTCCAGTTCTTGGGTTTCAATCTCAAACTTTTTCATAGCAATGAAATACTGAACAAACGGCTCTCCGAGGGTGCTGCGGATTACGTGATCCTCTGCCAATGCCTCCAGAGCGTCGTCGAGCTTCACAGGAATGGCAAACTCCTTCTGCTGAGTGGGGGCTTTGGTCAGACCGCTCTCCACACTCAGGTTGCGTCTGATACCGTCCAGTCCTGCTGCCACTGTAGCCGCCAGCACAACGTAAGGGTTGGCCATGGCTGAGCCCAGCTTGTTGTCAATGTGAGTCTCCCTCCCGCCGTGGCATTTGATGTTGAAGGAGCTGCTGTTATCATTGCAGCCGCAGGTGGCATACAGCATCCGTTTGGGGTCTTTGATCGTCTTAGCGATGTGGTTCCGGCAGCCCAAGCCGGGCGACATCAGGCAGCTCAGGGCAGCAGAGTGGGTGAGGAGCCCTGCCAGCCATTTCCTGCCAATATCAGACATCTCACCTGCCTTCTCTCCACTGTGGAACAGACTACGGCGCCCATTGGCATCCCACAGGCTGTGAGCGAGCACCCCGGCGTTGTACAGACCATCGTCGGTGAAGAAGCTGGCGATGTAGCTGTATTTACGCGCCATTTCTTTGATGCCGGTGCGGAAGGTGAAGGCGCTATCTGCGGCTGCAATCCCAAATTCTGGCCTCAGGATGATCTCCATTTGTCCTGGCCCACTGGCAGAGGCGATGCTATCAATATCAGCACCCATGCAGTACATGCTGTCCACCAGCTGCTGGAAGAAGGGGAGGTCGTGGTTGCTCAGCAAGGTGGTGGCGGGGAAGAGCAGGGTTTTTGGTCCAATCCGGTCTGGTGTCCCCAGGACACAGCATTCATAGGTGAAGGAGGAGTGCAGGGAGAACCCCATGCTTTGGAGCTGACCGAGGAGCTGCTTGGCGATGAGGCGAGGTGAAGTGCGAAGGGGGCTTCCTGTCACTGTACAAGGGTCGCAGATGACCCGCGCTGTCTGCTCAGCCCAGGGTAGGACCCTGAAGGTCGACAGATCAGGGATCAGAAGTACATCGCTGCTGAAGTTGGCAGTGCTGGCGTGGTCCACTTCGTTGCTCTTAGGGCTCAGGGTCAGCTCCAAGTAGCTTCTTGGCATCGGTATACCATATACCGCTTTCTCCTGCAGGTGTAACATTTACATAAAAGGAATAGCTTAACATTTTAAAAACATATATTTATATTTTGCTAAATGAGAAGACTGTTACCACTGTCTGAGAGTGACACTGATCTTCTCATCTAAGGCTTGGTAAGAAAACATGAAAAAAAAAAAAAATCCCCAAAATTACTATTTCAAACTTTTTGTCCTGCAAAACTCAAATGATCCAATTCTGTTTTATTCAAACAAACAAACATACAACAATCCATGGATGGATGGATGGATGGATGGATGGCTGGATGGATGGATGGCTGGATGGATGGATGGATGGATGGATGGATGGATGGATGGATGGATGGATGGATGGATGGATGGATGGAAGGATGGAAGGACGGAAGGATGGATGGATGGATGGATGGATGGATGGATGGAAGGATGGATGGATGGAAGGATGGAAGGATGGAAGGATGGAAGGATAGGTAGGTAGGTAGGTAGGTAGGTAGGTAGGTAGGTAGGTAGGTAGGTAGGTAGGGATGGATGGATGGATGGATGGATGGATGGATGGATAGATGGATAGATAGATAGATAGATAGATAGATAGATAGATAGATAGATAGATAGATAGATAGATAGATAGATAGATAGATAGATAGATAGATAGATAGATAGATAGATAGATAGTAGGATGGAGGTGATTACATGGAAGAAGCGGACAGGCACTGTCTTGGACCTGGACACCCCATGGAGGTCGGTGGCCTCGAAGCGGACGAAGTTGATATTTTCTCGGGCAATCTGCTGCTTTATCTGCTCCATGGCTGAAATGAACCTCTGATTTCCAGAGCTCTCAACACTCTCGTTATCGCTGTCTGTGGAAAAAAGTTTGAAAGTTTGAAATATCTGCAAAAACATACCATTGAAAAATCTGATTTCAAAACAATAATCATCCAATTTTGACAAAAAAGAAATTTCCAGTGGTGTCAATTCACTCCTTTATTCAATAAAACAATCAATACTGAAATTGAATCTCATCTGAGAACAACAACAAAATTCCCAACAAATATATGTGTAGAAGTAAAAAAACAACAACACAAAAACAGTTAAATCTAAGTTAAAACAGGAACTACACAGAGACAAATCTGCTGTGCTGGAGTTTTGTGAGTCAGCATCTTTTGACAGGTTGTCCTCCAAGAAGAAGAGTTATCGCTGAGTCAGTTAAACTTTGTAAAAGTTTATTAATATCAAGGATAAATTTCACCAAAGCGTCACCAACCTGTATGAGAAGCTCCAGTCTCGCCCCAGGAGCCGCCGCTTGCATGTGTGTGTGTCCTAACTCCAGGCTGCCTATTTGTGTTGGCATCAGCTCTGACTGAGCTGGATGAATCATTGCTGGAAGGTAGCTGAATAGATGTGCTCTCTCTGGACCTGGGCCCCCTTCTGGAAGCGTCAGAGTTGGGTTTGAAGGTGCTGAACGCCCTGTGTGGGTTTCCATCGTCCTGCCGTCCATCAGGTCGGCCACCACCACCACCACCGCCGCTGCTCCCATGGAGGTATGTATAAGGACTCCCCGGTTTCCCATCATCTCTTCCCTGGATGTTGAGCCAACGACTGTCCCTCAAGATGGTCTTCAGCTCCTCCATGGTCTGCCTGGGGACGCCCTTCTCCCTGCTCCAGTCCTCGCCAACAGCAGGTTTGTCCATCCTGGGGTCGTCAACTCGCTCTGGAGACTTGTGAGGCAGGGGGCCGATCGAGATCACAGTTGGGGTGTCTGGAGGTATGGGGATGCTGGGGGGTGGATGAACAATGGATGGCCCCTCTCTGCCGCTCCAGTCCACAGGAGGTGCATATCTCCCTGTCACCCTGACTCCTTTCCTGTTTCCCAGGCTCATCCCTGTGCCGTCTATTTGGTCTTTGCTTCTACTCTGGCCCTCCTGGAAAATACACAATATGTATGACACCAAAATGGTAAGAGATGGTCAAGTGTGCATGAAAAGAAACTATATCTGAAATTATAGAGAATAAAAATAAGGCACAAAGAAAATCAAATTAAAATACAAGCTGAGTAAAACAATATATTTGACGCCAACGCTGCTGTATCCACTCACAGTTTTGTGCTGAAACAAAACTCAAATCGAAAAGTTAGACGTGGAATTGTTACCTTGAAATCTTCAGAGTCATTCATTTCTTTGTTTGAACTCTTTCATGAACTGTGATTAGGAATTTGATAGCCCTCATGTGAAGGCAGAGCCTAACTCGCACATTAATTTTTATACACAATTGGTACAATGGTGACAGATTAGAAAATTCTTTTTGCCCCCAACACCCAGAGGCACCCGGCTGGAAACTGGCATCCACCGGCCGCTGGTAGACACTGAACCACTGCTGCTTTGAGCTCATTGGCTGCCAGCG